>NC_057806.1:13256829-13495721 GCF_018294505.1 Triticum aestivum | reverse complement strand
AGGAAGTGCGTCCGGGCAAAAAAAACGATTCGCCCCCTGACTACTGGGACCCAGAAGCTACACCTCCGCACGCAAAGAAGTGCGTCCGGGCAAAAAAAAACAAAATGATTCGCCCCTGACTGCTGGGACCCACCAACTACATCTTCGTAGGCAAGGAAGTGCCTGACAGTCGGGACCCACCTGGTCGAAGCGTACGTAGCATTGTCATTCTGGTCGCGAACGTGTACGCACATACTGGTCGATGCAGAGGTGCGCACGTGTCGTAGTAGAGGCGCACACGTGTCATAGTAGAGGCGCGCACGTAGCATGTACACGTACGTACAGCGGACAGGGTGCAAGAAAGAAAATATGGCCACATATGTGTACATATGGGCAGGGTCTCGAACGCCTACTCGCGCATACGTACGGCCAGGGCTCGTGTACATGGCTGGGTCGGAACGAAGAAATAGCGTCGTCGTCGTGTTCATGGGGAGGCAACGGAATGCGTCGTGTTCATGGGGAGGCAACAGAGTGCGTCGTGTTCACGGGGAGGCAACGGAATGCGTCGTGTTCATCGGGAGGCAACAGAATGCGTCGTGTTCATCAGGAGGCAACAGAATGCGTGGGAGCCAATCGGCTGGGTCGGAACGGAATGCGTGGTCGTGTTCACCGGGAAGGCTTGGACAGAACAGGCGATGGAAACAAGGCCCGTCGTACCGCGGAACGGAGGAAACGAACCTCCTACGGTCGAAACGGGGGTCCTGTTGATCGGGAGGGGTGTGGCATACCGCAAAATGGAGGAAATGGACCTATTACGGTCGAAACGGGGGTCCTGTTGATCGGGAGGGGTGTGGCGTACCACAAAACGGACGAAATGGACCTCCTACGGTCGAAACGGGGGTCCTGTTCATCGGGAGGGGTGTGGCGTACCGCAAAACGAGACTCCACGAAATACTGTTCATCTCCACCGTCGACCTCCTCGCGCCTCCACGGGCTCCTGCTCATCCAGCCTCCACCACGTGCTACTCCACCGGCTACTGTTCAACCACCCCTCCACCGTCTACTTTTCATCCAGCCCTCCACACCACGGGGTCCTGTTCAACCACCCCTCCACTGTCTACTGCTCATCCAGCCCTCCACACCACGGGGTCCTATTCATCCAGAGGCAACGCCACCGCTCACTGTTCATCAAACCCCCCCAACGGTCACTGTTCATCCAATCGATCGGCTTTAGTTAGCAGCAGTAGCGAAGGAATCGCTCGATCGGGTTCAGTAACAGCCATCGATCGATCGCTCGGGTTCAGTAACGCGTAGCCTGCAGTGCAATCGCTCGGGTTCAGTTAGAGCCCAACGCCTCGCTCGGGTTCAGTTAGAGCCTACGCCTCCCACTGTAACCCGGAACTCCCCGAAATTTTCCTCGCCCTCGCTTCTACCACGGTTTTTTCCATCATGGACGGCCCAAAGAATGTCATGCAGCCGCGTCTCCGGCCCGCCCAGGACGAAAAGCCCATTTTTTGTCATGATTTTTTGTCATAGAAGTAGGATCCCACCACATCTATGATGATACCGGGTTTTGTCACAATTATCGTCATAGAAGTGTCATATGTATGACAGAAAAAAATTCGTTCGGCCCAAAATGTCACGGATGTGTCTTTTTTTGTAGTGGTCCTTCCCAGACCGCTTCTTATTTTTCTATTTTTCTAAATATTCCAAAAAAGAGAAATATTGCCTTAAGAACTGTTTTCGAGTCAGTTTACTTACTGTATCACCTACATATTCCTTTTCGGAGTCTGAAACATTCCGGAAAGTGTCTCTTATGTATTCCTCCGGGGTTACGGTTTCAATAACATTGGTTTCAACATTTATGGGATTACGTGAGATAAAATGTTTGATTCTTTGACCGTTCACCACCTTCGGATTTGTGCCTTCAAAATTGTTGATTTTTATGGCACTGGAACAATAGACCTCCTCGATAACGTAAGGACCTTCCCATTTAGAGAGAAGTTTTCCTGCAAAAAATCTTAAACGAGAGTTGTATAGCAATACATAATCACCTACACTAAACTCACGCTTTTGTATTCTTTTGTCATGCCATCTTTTAACTTTTTCTTTAAACAACTTGGCATTTTCGTAGGCTTGCGTTCTCCATTCATCGAGTGAGCTAATATCAAATAACCTCTTCTCACTGGCAAGTTTAAAATCATAATTGAGTTCTTTAATAGCCCAATATGCCTTATGCTCTAGTTCGAGAGGTAAGTGACATGCTTTTCTATAAACCATTTTGTACGGAGACATACCCATAGGATTTTTATATGCAGTTCTATAGGCCCATAATGCATCATCAAGTTTCTTGGACCAATTCTTTCTAGATCTATTAACAGTCTTTTGCAAAATTAATTTGAGTTCTCTATTACTCAATTCTACTTGACCACTAGACTGTGGGTGATAAGGAGATGCAATTCTATGATTAACATCATATTTAGCAAGCATTTTACGGAAAGCACCATGAATAAAATGTGAACCACCATCAGTCATTAAATATCTAGGGACTCCAAATCTTGGAAAAATAACTTCTTTAAGCATTTTAATAGAAGTGTTATGATTAGCACTACTAGTTGGAATAGCTTCTACCCACTTAGTAACGTAATCAACAACAACTAAAATATGTGTATACCCATTAGAGGAAGGGAAAGGTCCCATATAATCAAAACCCCAAACACCAAATGGTTCAATAACAAGTGAATAATTCATAGGAATTTCTTGACGTCTACTAATATTACCAATTCTCTGACATTCATCACAAGATAAAACAAACTTACGGGCATCCTTGAAGAGAGTAGGCCAATAAAAACCAGATTGCAATACCTTATGTGCAGTCCTATCTCCAGCATGGTGTCCTCCATAATCTTCGGAGTGACACTTGCGTAGGATCTGTTCCTGTTCATGCTCAGGTACACAATGTCTAATAACACCATCTACTCCTTCTTTATAAAGATGTGGGTCATCCCAAAAGTAATGCCTCAAATCATAGAAGAACTTTTTATTTTGTTGGTATGTGAAACTAGGTGGTATAAATTTAGCAATGATATAATTAGCATAATCAGCATACCATGGAGCAGTATGAGAAGCATTTATGACATTTAATTGCTCATCAGGAAAGCTATCATCAATAAGTAGTGGGTCATCAAGCACATTTTCTAACCTAGACAAGTTGTCTGCAACGGGGTTCTCAGCTCTCTTTCTATCAACAATATGTAAGTCAAATTCCTGTAGCAAGAGAACCCATCTAATAAGTCTTGGTTTAGCATCTTTCTTTTCCATGAGATATTTAATAACAACATGATCAGTGTGAATAGTTACTTTAGAATCAACAATATAGGGTCTAAACTTATCACAAGCAAATACAACTGCTAAGAATTCTTTTTCAGTAGTAGCATAATTTCTTTGAGCATTGTCTAGGGTTTTACTAGCATATTGAATAACATTTAATCTCTTATCAACTCTTTGCCCTAGAACAACACCTACAGCATAATCACTAGCATCACACATAATTTCAAAGGGTAAATTCCAATCAGGTGGCTGAACAATAGGTGCAGAGATCAATGCTTTCTTAACTATTTAAAATGCTTCTACACAATCATCATAAAAAACAAATGGTATATCTTTTTGTAATAAATTAGTCAGAGGCCGAGAAATTATTGAGAAGTCCTTAATGAACCTCCTATAAAATCCGGCGTGACCAAGGAAACTTCTTAGACCTTTGATGTCCTTGGGACATGGCATCTTTTCAATAGCATCAACCTTGGCTTTATCAACTTCAATACCTCTTTCAGAAACTTTATGCCCCAAGACAATACCTTCATTAACCATAAAGTGGCACTTCTCCCAATTCAAGACAAGATTAGTTTCTTCACATCTCTGCAAAACTCGATCAAGGTTGCTCAAGCAATCATCAAAATAAGATCCATAGACGGAGAAATCGTCCATGAAAACCTCACAAATCTTTTCACAAAAGTCAGAGAATATAGCCATCATGCATCTTTGAAAGGTAGCAGGTGCATTACATAAACCAAAAGGCATATGTCTATAAGCAAAAGTACCAAAAGGGTAAGTAAAAGTAGTCTTTGATTGATCTTTGGCTGACACAGGTATTTGAGAGAAACCAGAATAACCATCTAGAAAGCAAAAATGTGTATGTTTGGATAACCTTTCTAGCATTTGATCGATAAAAGGTAAGGGGTAATGATCCTTTTTAGTGGCCTTATTTAATTCGCGGAAATCAATTACCATCCTATAACCTGTAATAATTCTTTTAGGAATCAATTCATCTTTATCATTAGGAACGACAGTAATACCTCCCTTCTTAGGGACACAATGGACATGATGCATGGGCCCTGCATTTTGATATATACCCGGGGCTGCGTGAAATTTGCTACTCTACTCAAATCTAGTAAGGTACACATGTATTGAACGCATGAGATTTCGAAACCAAATTATGAATAAATACACACTATAGCATGTAAAGCTTTGAGTCATATATGCATGATGTAGATGTTTGTTTAGTTCTTATAGTTCATCTCATTCAAAATCAATTAGTTTGATAAAAATGTTAAGATTCATGGGGTTGTGCATTGTAAATCATAAAGTAAAAAACAAATAATGGCAATTCATTTAGAAAATAATAATCAATTATGATACAAAAGATTCTAGAACAAAGGAGAAGTGCTTATGTTTTGAGGTTTGTGCATTATGCTTAAGTTCAACCATGGAGTCTTCTAAATTGTACATGTGGCAGATCTGGTGGAATGTTGATGATACCCAACGGCCAGTAGTGCTCGGATTTGCCTATCTCTGCACTGTCGGGTTAGCTTCATCCAGCGACCATCTTTGAAAGTTATTGGCACACTATATAGTTCTTGTGCCATAGTTGCATGTTTTGGAAAAAAGCTACTAGTGGGTTGTACTATCTATTTAGGAATAGAAGATGTATACATGAAAGTTGTATGGAAAGAGATGACATGGAGCATCTCAATTCCTATGAGTAGGGATTGGAAAAGAGATGTCATTTGGTTCACATCATTGGAACTTTTCTATTGAATCTAGAGATGACATGTATCTCAATTCCTATGAGGAGGGATTAGAAAAGAGATGTAATTTGGTTCATATTATAGGAACTTTTGTATTGAATATACGCTAATGTTTATTTTCCTTTGAAATTAAGGGAGTATAGGAATCCATTCATATGAACCAAGTGGCTCTAAAGCTATAGAAATGATATCATGTTTATTTCCTTTGAAATGTGGAGTATATGAATCTATTCCTATGAACCAATTGGCTCTAAAGGAAAAAATCCTATTAAAATCATATCATATAGAGTTCGTATGATATTCCTCGACACTAAAGGATGCTTGAAATTGCTGCGGGTGATACAATGGTCTTTCTTTGTAGACTCCTCACCCATCTTAATAGTTACCTCTCGAAGATGAATGAAATGATATATACATGGTATTCTACATGTGCAATTTGGTACATGAAAACTCGGTAAAATTTTGCGAGGTTCGAATTTTCAATAAAGCTATATGCACTGCATTTTGGAACGGAGGGAGCATACAACAGTTGCTAACACTCACGTGGAAGATTTGTGTGTAGGAGGAGTGGCTGTTCTGTTAAATGACATGGCAAAACTGACACTGTCGGATGCCGATCTAACGGTTCTTACGGCGTTCGTCAGGAAAAGGTTTGTGGCGAACGTTTGTCGGATAATGATTTATGGACACATGCATTGCATTGATACGTGCCCCCCTCTCTCTCACGCACATGCACCCTCACGAGTCACGACTCTCTCGAGTCCTCTCGCAGACTCGCACATCGCACCCACCGTCTATCTGCAGGTAGACGTCACGCACATATGTGCTCTTCACACCCTACCCTCAGAACTTCTAAAAAACAAAAGACGATGCACACATTTTATTTTAGCTCACACGTCACACACTTATACTATTACTCTTGCGGCGAACGTTCTTTGGGCATAGTATATTGTACTCTCACGAAGAGAAGCGGTGCATGCACACACTAGTTCTCTCACACCCACTCGCGGGTACACGTAGGAGCGCATTTTTTTGAAGTTGGTACACCAAAATCACTCCACTATATATAAAAGCAGGAGCCTTAGCGCTTGCTTTACTAGGGTTCCTCACGTTCACTCTCTCATGCTCTCCAGATCTAAGCAACACATAGGTGGCCACACTCTCTCTGAACTCACAGCTGGTCACAAATCCGGCCGGACAACCTCGACCGGGGCAGGGGTGTAGGTGCATCATTCACGCTATCGCCGTCGGCGAGGGAGGAGACCAACGGCTGCCCGCGCGTCCTGATCGGCGGCCGTGCCGTTCTCTCCGAGAGAGAGCCGGCTCGGGAGGGCCTCCGACCCCTTCTTCCTCCCTGCGGTATTGTGGCCAAGATGCGGCCTCCCGACGCCGTTTTTGCCACATGCCGACGACCCTAAGGTATATATTCCTTCGAAACCTGCCTTGCTCTACTGCCCCAGCTCCCTTCATGTGGATCCTTTTATACTTCCGTCCGCTGTTCCAAAGCCACCTAGACTTCTACTATTATTAGAAGTAAAGCTAGTTCATACAGTCGACTCAAAGCGCTGGTTCAAACAGGGAAGAAAGTGGGAAAGCTATAGCATGAATCTAGGACTTGGTTCTAGGAGGAAACGGGGGAAAGTAGTAATATCTGTCACTGCTTAAATAACCGTATTTCGTATTTGCGCAAACAGGGATGTCTGTCTGCATATCGTTTCAGGATGTTTGTCTCCGTATCGTTTCTATCCGCGCAATCAAAAGCACACACCTCAGTTTTAGTACAACTGCGCAAAATGAGATGGCTATCCCTCGTTGCCATCGTTTAACCTCCCGTCTTCAAGGTATCCCTACATTGGTAGTAACTAAGGTAGAATGACCAACGCAATCTAAAACAAGCTGATTCGTACATTTTACTTCCTGATTGCAGTGCAGGGACGAGCGAAAACAACTGCATCCTAGTCCAAAATGCACTTTCTACCAGTTCATCCATGGATTGAGGACTAGCTGGCACAGATGCACGGCGGTTTTTTGGACAGGTGCGCGGACAAGAGGCATTGTGGTCTGCTTATTTCTGCAAATGGCGGTGCTTAAATTTAGTGGAGTGTACAAGCATTTCAGCTGGTTAGTACACTGCATGGTTCATTTCAGCATTCCAGCTGAGATCACAATTATAATTGCTTATTTTGGAATGAGAGAACCTAACCCTGGATGGTGGCAACAAGAAAAAACAAGAGTGAACTCCAGGAAATTTAAGCCTGCCGGGAGGCCCTTTGCTCAGAGAAGCCTTCCTTGTTTTTTCCTGATTTGTAAACCTTCTCACAACTTTGTCTTTTGCTGTGAACTAGTATATGTTTGTTATGTTCTATGAATCATTGAGATGTATAAAATTGCTTAACTTATGCTTTTCAAGTTTTTTATGAAGACGAGTTTAATGTGAGTGTTCCACATGAGCGCTGGACTAGCGTGTGAACGTTTGGAATTTATTACATTGTGGCCTCAATTAACTGCATGAACCACTGTAACTATATACATAGTTGCTTATATGTCAGACAACAGATTGTTGATTGTTAGCTGGTCGATAGCCTAGTGTTGAAGCAAGCTGAGCCAATGTGCCGTGTTTTGCACAACTGCTTACAAGTGGGGTAGCACCAACAGTGCTTACAAATACTTATGTATACGTCGGCGCACGGTTCTCGAATGAGTGCTCTATTTCATCAAAACACACACTGCTCGTATGATAAACCGTGACAACTTATGTCTTACCATGCCATATTCATGAAACAACTAGTGAGGACACATCTGTTTCGGCAACAATTACGATGGTTCTCACATGATTCACGGGCACAGAAAAGTAGCAGCAGTTCCCATAGACGGATTCAAACAGAGTACTAGCCCAGAGGGGTCGATAACAGGCAAGGTTCGGATAATTAGACACAATCCAAACTACTATTAAACACTAGCTGGGGAAACTATTTCATGCCTCGATCTAATTTGGGCTGGACACAAGACGAACCTTGCCATGAACATCATCGAGGACGTCCCGCAGCAGCTCAATCCTGTGAACCTTCATGAAGACAACCTTATGGCCTTGCCACTGATAAACTTGTTTGTGGAGGCATGCCACGTCATCTTCCTGCGTAAGCTTGACAAGAACAGTATGCCTCACAAATGAAGGAGTAGCTTTGAACTTCTTGTGCTTCAGTACACCCTGGACAACACGCCTGACAACAGTGAGGCTGGAATACAACTCTTCATTAGTATAACCGCAAATGGCTTCCAGGATCCAACAGCCTAAGAACTCTGTTTTCCTAGTGCGTATATTCAGGACGTCCGCCTCATAGCGAGTGACATGTACAACCACACAATCCTTGTCTGCATCAGGGCTCTAATTGAAACAGTAACAAATTCTGAATTACTTTTCAGTACAAGAAACACAAGTTATTTAAACCACTATGTATAGCATGGCATCGAAGCTAATAAAATTTTGCATTATTAATCACCACATACTTCCTTTTCTAAAAAAATCACCACATACTTAGATGAAAAACCACAATTGAGATCAGCAAAAAGGAAATCACCTTGGGCAGCTCAGCAGGGGGGGGGGGACACATCCTCGAAGGGGGAAAACTGCTCCTGCAGTGCCACGGGTGCTGTAACCTCAAATGGGGCGTTGACCATCTCAGTAGTGGCAGTGAGTGTATCTGGGGTCGGCTCGGTGATTGCCTCCATCTTCTTGGAGCTCTATGTCTCATGGGGATCAGCCTCCCGCGTCTGCTCCAATATCGGCAGATCTTTGCCTGGTTCTCCTTGGTCCATCATGAAACTGACGAATACTAGGAGATCACTAAAAGGAAAACACAATCGCAATGATAATGAAACAAAAAAGAGAGTGAGGATCGGTTACTGCTTTGCAAAAGTTCTTTTTTTTCTCTGAACGAAAATATACCAACATCACGGATCCGCTTACCTTCCGTTCGTTCGGAGAGAAGAACAGTGGCAGATGCGAGTGTTGCCTTTCTTGAAGACGGTGAGGGAGAAGGGGATTCAACGAAGAGTGAAATGATGGTTGCTTCGTCCGTCAAACTTAGACTGCGGGGAGGTGGGTTTTGTGATACGACGGCTTGTTACTGCCGTGCTACGACCGGGGTGACTCTCCGCCTACATACTGCCTTCTAATTTGGTGGATGGCATTTGGGCCCGCGTGCTGCATGGCCCGCATGTCGGTGAACAAAAGTATAATGGCATTCAGTAGAGGAGACGTTTCAATGACCTAGGAGGAGCCAGAAGCGGTAGAGTGTCTCCAATGTACTAGTAGTAATTGTTTTTTGGGTAGCTGTAGAGTGTCTCCACTGTACTAGTATTAATTGTTTCTCTGGGCCCAAGACAAAACAGCCCATCCACACTAGTAAATAGTAAAATCAATTCAAAAGCCCATATATTTACTGAATTGACGGATGGGTATGTCGAAGAGCAAAAAAGGAGTTTCAGGTGGGCAAAAGAGCTTCTGAACGTGCCGGGCTTCTATTTACAACATATTGTGGTCGTAATCTAGTAAATTTTACGACCCAGGATGTTCATTCTATGGACCTAACCGATCCATTTGACTGTGACTGCCGAAAACAGTGCTGGAGTTAGATGTTGTTGCCCTTTTCAATCTGTTTTTTTTTGTAAACCTGATGAACAATTAACCCTCGTGCTTTTGTACAGTTTGTAAGCTGGAGTTAGATGTTCTTGCCCTTTTAAACTCGGCTGTGACTGTCATATTTTCTTTGTAACAAGGCAAATGGCTTGCCATTCGTTTAATTTAGAGTGAAATATTGTAACAAATCCCAACCAAGGGAAATAACCTCACTCTCGTCGGCTGCTTGAGCTCACTGTGCATTACAGAAGCCAAGTTATTAGCCCTCACCAGCACCCACAAACTTATTTCGAACTAGCACATCAAATGGGCTGTAAATTTTCATATTAAAGGCTGCATGACCGTGACAAATTTGGATTCTGACATTTGGGACCCGCGAGGAAATAGCCAGTCAACAAACGGTTCTGCCTACCACCATTGGATTGACATCCAACATCTCTCATGTATCTTCTATCTCTTGTCTTCTCCTTCCTCCAGCCGCCCAAACCAAACCACCCCGTCGGCTCCGCCTGCTCCCGCCTCCCATGGCTGGCTGCGCCTCCGCCGCCCTACCGTATGTACCCTCCAACATTGGCCAGTCCCTCCCTCTATTCCCCCACACGTCCTGTTATTCTCCGGTGACGTCAGCCCCAACACGCACCCGCGCCCGAACCAGTCAACCCTCATACTCCCCTCTGCCTGCGACTGGACCGGCGCATCTTCAACGGCTCCTGTTCGTTCCGTCCGAGGCCTCGCCGTTGTCCTCCGCCTTGCGGCCTTGGTTCGCTCGCCGTGCGCGCGATGCGCCGCCCTCTTACATTGTCAACGTCATCAACAACCAAGAGGAACAAGGAGATGACTGTACGTGGAGAGGATGACAGTAGGGACCCACCAGCGTCATGGCAGTACGCAAGCAAGTGCCTCTATAGTACAAGCCCAAAAATATGGTTCCTCCTAATGGTTGGACATCTGGGGCTCACGTCATTGTCAACATAGTCAATAAACGAGAGAATTACACTATGAGTGGCTGACACCAGGGACCCAGCAAGTCGCACAGTTTTTTTGAGGAACAAGCAGTTGTTATTTATACTAGTTTTAGCGAAGGATCAGGGTAACAACGAGGCTGTGCGGGGGTTGTGGCCCATCTATCCAGGGTTTTATTTATGTTTACCACATCATGAGCCCAGTTGTATTTTTTTCTTGCTGAAAATGGCTTGCCCAGTTCTATTTTTTAAGAAATACCCAAACAAGGCCTACTTGCTTTATCGGCCCTGCTGGGCTGCAAATCTTTCAAGACGAGGAGAGTTTCATTTGGTTTGCCCAGAAATGGCTTGTACATTTTTAAAACACATCAAACCGGGAATTAGTTTCAATTTTTTTTTTCATTACAAGATCTTAAATTCCATTGGTTTTATGCGTGGACAATTGTTTGGATTTTATATTTATATAAATTATTTTTCAAAATAGTTTGAATGTGAATCGATATTTCTGAATTAAAAATAGTTGACCGCACTGAAATATGCAAAATTTCGTATACTTTTTAACCGTGGCCACAATATGGGGTGTAATGCTAACAAAAAGAAGATGGGCTCCAAAAAAAATCTTAAGAATTAGCAAATTGGCTGTACATTATTAGAAATAATGGCAGATGGGATGTATGATGTTTTCCATAGATTTGAGGCTGACTTGTGCGCCTACTACAGGTTGACGCGTATGCTTTCATAAAAAAATGTTGACGCACACGCAACGCCCTGTCAACTTAGTCAACACATGAGAGCAGTGACTGTTGGATGTCCATCCAACGGCTGTCATGCTTCTTCAATCTCTGCTCTTCATGCTCCAGCCGCTTAAACAAGCGCCGGTGGGACTGCCTGCTCCCTCCTCCCGTGGCCGGCTATGCTGTCGCGCAGGCCTCACGGCCCCACCGCACTCCCATCGCTGGCCTAGCCATCCCTCTACTCACCCACACATGCTGTTATTCTCCGGCGACGGCAGACAAACCAGTAAACCCTCGTACTCCTCCGTGTGGGAAACAACCGCCGAGTATTCCCTGGCTCTGTGTCATTCCCTACCTAGGCCTCGCCGTCATCCACCACCCTGGTGCTCTCGGCGCGGCCTGGTCAACATGGTCAATGAACGACATCCATCGGAACTGGACTGTACGTGGAGAGGCTGACAGCTGGGTCCACGGCCACACGCAAGGAAATGCCTCCTTATTATGCGCGAAATAATGATTCCTCCACCTGACAGCTAGGACCCACAGGAAGGGCCTCTGTATTTCGCGAAAAAAACGTATCCTCCGCGGACAGGTCGGACTCACCAGCTATATCTTCGCACGCAAGGAAGTGCCTCCTTATTATGCCCAAAAGAATGAATACCCCCTGCTAGCTGGGACCCACCATATTGTTGGGCTGACTTGTGGGCCTACTAAGTTGACGGGGACGGAGGGCTTTGTCAACTTAGTCAATACTCCAGTGACCGTATGATGTCCATCCAACGGCCATAGTGCTTCTTCAACCTCTGGTCTTCTTGCTCCAGCCGCCCAAAGCAGTGCCGGTCGTGCCACCTGCTCCTTCCTCCCGTGGCCGGCTGTGCTACCGCGGAGGCCTCACCGCCCCCATACTACTCCCACCACTGGCCAGGCCATCCGTCCACTCACCCACACCCCTGTTATTCTGCGGTGACAGCAGCCTCACACCGCAGCCGAACCAGTGAACGCTTGTACTCCTCTCCGCGTCGGCATCCACTGCCGCGTCTTGCCCGGCTCCGTGTCGTCCCCTTCCTAGGCCTCGCCGTCGTCCACCGCCCTGGTGCTCTCGGCGCGGCGTGGTCAACGTGGTCAAGGAACGACTTCCATCGGATGTGGACTGTACGTGGAGAGGCTGACAGCTGGGTCCACGGCAGCCGCAAGGAAGTGCCTACTTATTACGCGGAAAATAATTATTCCTCCACTTGACAGCGGGGACCCACCGGACGGGCCACCAGTATTTTGCGAAAAAATCGTTTCCCCCTGACTGCTCGGACCCACCGGACGGGCCACCATATTTCGTGAAAAAAACGTTCCCCCGCTGTCAGCTCGGACCCACCGGAAGTGCCTCCTTATTACGCACAAAAAAATGAATACTCCCCTGGCTAGCTGGGACCCACCTTGGTGGGAGGCTGACTTGTGGGCCTACTAAGTTGACGGGGACGAAGGGCTTTGTCAACTTAGTCAATATGAATGATTCTAACTCCAGTGACCGCACGATGTCCATCCAACGGCCGTAGTGCTTCTTCAACCTCTGGTCTTCTTGCTCCGGCCGCCCAAAGCAGCGCCGGTCGTGCCGCATGCTCCTGCCTCCCGTGGCAGGCTGTGCTGCCACAGAGGCCTCACCACCCCCTACTGTTCCCATTGCTGGCCAGGCCCTGCGGCGACGGCAGCCTCACACCGCAGCCGAACCAGTGAACCCTCGTACGCGTACTCCTCTCCGCGCGGGCTTCCACTGCCGCATCTTCCCCGGCTCCGCGTCGTCCCCTTCCTAGGCCTCGCCGTCGTCCACCGCCATGGTGCTCTCCGCGCGGCGTGGTCAACGTGGTCAAGGAACGACTTC
The DNA here is from genome assembly GCF_018294505.1 of Triticum aestivum. Taxonomy (NCBI): domain Eukaryota; kingdom Viridiplantae; phylum Streptophyta; class Magnoliopsida; order Poales; family Poaceae; genus Triticum; species Triticum aestivum. The sequence continues at coordinate 13,482,447 of NC_057806.1, read as the reverse complement.
CATCGGAAGAGTACTGTACGTGGAGAGGCTGACAGCTGGGTCCACGGCCACAGCCCAGTTTTTTTGTGATTTGCCAAGTAAGTCACTTTGTCAGGCCTGTTGGGCTGCAAATCTTTCAAGACGAGGAGAGTTTTCATTCGGCTGGCCGAGAAAATGGCCCATCAGTAATGAGAAATGGGTTGTACATTTTTAAAACACATCAAACCGACAATTAGTTTCAAATATCTTTTTTTTTCATTTCAAGATTTTAAATTACATTAATTTTTATGCGTGGAGAATTTGTTGGATTTATATTCATATACATTTATTTTTAAAATCAGTTTGAATGTGAGTCGAAATTTCCGGATTAAAAACAGTTTGGACCGCACCGAAATATGCAAAATTTCGTATAACTTTTTAACCATGGCCACAATATGGTCTGTAATGCTAACAGAAAGAATATGGGCTCCAAAAAAACCTTAAGAATTAGCAAATGGCCTTTAAATTATTAGAAATAATGGCAGATGGGCTGTATGCTGTTTTCCACAGATTTGAGCCTTTCCTAAAAAAAGGTTGACGCACAAGCACTGACTGTTGGATGTCTATCCAACGGCCGTCGTGCTTCTCTGCTCTTCCTGCTCCAGCCACTCAAACAAGCGCCGACGGGACTGCCTGCTCCCTCCTCCCCGCGTCCGGCTGTGCTGCCGCGTAGGCCTCACTGCCCCACCGTACTCCCATCGCTGGCCTAGCCATCCCTCTACTCACCCACACCCGTTGTTATTCTCCGGCGACGGCAGAGGAACCAGTAAACCCTCATACAGTCGTACTCCCCTCCGCGTGGGAAACAACTGCCGAGTCTTCCATGCCTCCGTGTCATCCCCTTCCTAGGCCTCGCCGTCATCCACCGCCGTGGTGCCACTACAAGAAATATGTCAACTTGTGACCTTGACTATTGGTCACTGAAAGGTCATTGTTTTTCATTTGCGACCTTTTTGTGACCAAAAACAGAAGGTCAAAAGCTGGCGGTCGTAAACTGAAATTAACGAAGGTCGTAGACATTTATGACCAAAATATGCCTATTGTTTTGTTTTGGTCACTAACAGGCTCCCCAGGCCACGTAGGCATCCGACATGGCAATCTGATGTGGCACAAGAATCAGCCCGGTCCAATTCGATTTTCTACATGGGCCTAGCCCAACAATTCGTCCTTTTTAATGTATTTTTTTCCTGTGCTTTTATTAGCTACATGGGTCTGACCCAGTAATTTGGCCCATGTATTTTTTTAGGCAAGCCCTTTTAATATATGTATTTTATGTTAATTTCGGTTAGCTACATGGGCCTGGCCTACAATTTGGCCTTTTTATTTTCTAGCGCACAACATTTTGCAGTCAATTTATTTTTTATTTCCAGCTTTTTTTCCCAGCTCCAGTTTACAAATGGGTCCCAAATGTCAGATTTTTCACATCTTATTAATAAGCAATATATATGTATATATCAAACAGACAGAAGAGAGAAAGCATATGAAAATCTTCAAATAACAGCTAAAATAAGTTTATTACAATATGCTATACAGAACAAAACACGTGAAACTACAGACACTCATTCACATCACAACAACCAGTTTCCATACACTCATTCACATCACATCAACCAGTTTAACCATCAAATCTTGCATACCCAGGAACTTCCGCTTATGTGCAGACCTACAGGAAGGGCATCTCTCCAGCATGATCTCTCGTAACCTAAAAGAAGGAACATAAACCATCATCATAATTTGCAACTTTTTGTCCTACCAAAATATTAATACTTGTTTAAAATAAAGGATTGATGGCAAAAATTATTTCCATAGCCGTTTGTTGGATACTGATGGTAGTTTGAGCAGGTAGGATGAATAGTTCAATGTGTTAAAGAACCAGGTGCATTTTTCTGTATAGCTGAACTAGGTATATAGTTCAAAGTCTGTTAAGCATGTGACACAAAACATTTTTTGTATTTCAGCATGATAGACCATAAACATAACTTGCTAATTGCAGGTTTACTAACTATAGGTCCTGTTATCGGCAACCAAAAGCATTAGGCGATGAAGAACAATATATTTGCAATGCAATTTGTTAGCCAACCAGCAGTATGATAGTCCATGTGGGTATTACATCAGGGACAAGCCAACGGATAAGTACATATGACAAGAAACAAAAACAGAGAGGTCATACAACACATGGCACATGCATATCTCCATGACACCAACCATGCAAGGAATGTACAAACAAGAAGTGCAACTTTAGCGTCTCATCATCGGTCATGATAGGTGTGCTGGTAGGTGGTTGACGAGCCTCCCTTCTTGTCATGCTTGGTCATGATCTGGATAGCGAAAAGAGGGAGGTTAGGAACATCACAATGACATTACTGAGATCACTCAAGCAATCCTAATGATGCACGAACCTCACAATGTTGCCAACAAGGCAAGAACTTCCTTGATCTTATCCTTGATGTTCTCTAGCTCAGGTTGTTTCGCTGCAGCTCGATATTTGCTGAACTGTGTGTGTACATGCATCAGGGCATACATACAATGTTCAAGTTAATATTCTCAGCAAACTATGATGTAACCAAAATAATTACTTCAGGACTTAGGATAAAAATTGAGCTTAGACATGAAACTTTACAGCACTCATTTCAACCATGTTAGATAAACTTGAGGTAAATTAGCAATAAGGATATTGGTTACAAGCTAGGTGAAATGCAAACAAAGTCCTATTATATTGATGGATCCCAACTTGTTTAAACTAGAGCAGATCGTTCTACTTGTGCAATCTAGAAGTCTAAAAAGAGAGAAGTATGTTCATTCTCAGTTACACATTAACTAGAAGAAAAATGAGATATTAATTAGAAAAGAAATAAGAGACACTAATATAAGCAAGAACTTTCAACAAGTACACATTAATTATTACATAGCATCTCTGGCACTGTTGTTGTTTGCATATTAAAACCAATAGTTGTCCGCTATGAAGCATCACTCATTGACCAACATTAGTATGTCAGCTAGCAAAATCCTCATGTACTAACTTAGACAAATTTGACATACTAATGCTAGAGAAAATAATTGTTTGCACATCATCGTCCAGGACCTCCTACAGGATCATTTCACTCTAATCACCTACCTGACTAAACTAACAAGTGCTCAGATTACTGACAAAAACAAGTGGCAGTAGCTAAAAAAGTGGTAGTAGCTCAAAAACAAGCAGAACATCTCCCTACTAGAACCAACCCTTCCCAAACGAAACAACAGTAGCAAACCACACATGTAAAGAAAAAGCGACTATCTCTCAGGGGTTGTAGACGGTGGCGATGACACTGGTGTTGCCCATCCCGAACAGCGCCGACCCATCAGCCCCGGAGAAGACGTCGACCTCGCACTAGAGCTACCACAACTGGAAGGCAAGGCAAAAAACGGGAAGACTCAGAGGTTGCTCTAACTGAATCTTGTTGCTCAAGATGAGATCATGTTGTTCCTCGGGAAGGGACAAAAAGATCACTCCCTGAAAGTGCTGGCACAATGCTGACAACCTGAAGAAGGGACGACCGATGCTCTCCTGCAACTTTGACATCCGCTTTCATATGTTGAAGGAGCTTGACGAGGACACCAGGGACCAACGACACCTTTGATGCAACTCCTTAAGTGCATTACTCTGCAAGGTTCAAAGAGATTCAGTAGTTAGATAAATAACATGAGTGTCTAAAGAATCAGAACCAAGCTAAGTTAGTTATCAATTCACTGCTAGCCAACCTGGCCGGCTGCCCCTCTTCAAAAGTGAAAGCCATGAACCCGGTTACAGTAATGGCTGCAGGGAAACCTGGGTCACAAGGAACATAAAGCAGGAACCTCACAATAGCAAGACCGGCTGCATTTCCTAATATAACCGGTGAACCACAATAACAAGTGGATCAGCTATTGTTGCTTCCTATTTGAAACCATCAGCTATTTTTCTCCACGGTGTTATGTCAGAACTATCAACAAGACAACGAATCGAGGAAAACAGCATGATGGTATTCTAGCGCACAGAGTATATGTACAAGTATATATACAAGGATTCTAACACCACAACATTGACAACAGGAAGCATGATGATATAATAGACGACGACTCGAAGAAAACAACATGATGATATTCTAGCGCACAGAGTATATATACAATATATATACAAGTATTATAACACCACCGTTGACAGTAGGAAGCTTAGGCAGAGACAAGTCCGCCAGTAGCGGTCGATGATGTTCTTAAAATAAACCGTGGCGAGCAGGCTCACGTCCTCGCGGCAGGACGAGCCCCTCGCGAAGATGATCTCCTCCAGAAGCACCAGATCAACAAGTCAGCGGGCTCGGACCCATAGCACCGCCCCAATCGCCAGTCGATCGTGCCGGAGGAGGAAAAACCCTAGAGCGAATGAGGGAGGGAGAGGCGGCAATGGGGCCACTTACCAGGAGGTAGGAGCAGAACCCGGGGTGGGGCTCGCACTGCGCGAGGGCCGACTCCACGGGGTGCCGCGTCGCCTCGTCGGGGCTGAGCGGGTTGGCGAGGACCGCGTGCTGGCATGTCACCGGCGGAGAGGGCCACCGCCTCCATGGCCGGCTTGGTAGAACACGGCCACCATCTTCCCCAGATTCGTCCTCGCGGAGGCGCGCGCTGGGCCTGGCGTTGGGTCGATGGGATCGAGGCATGCGGGAGGGGAGGCGTGCGGGCGCATTCATGCAGGTACAATGAGAGTTGTAGGCATGTTGCGATGGCCAACGAGGGGGAGGAGGGGGCGGCGGCAGAGGGACTAGATCTGGATCGGAGAGAGGGAGAGAGTGGGAGGCGGCGAACGAAGCCCTCGCCAGATCTCGCCGGACAGGAGGGAGGAGCGGAGCATGGGGGTCCTGTTGGAGTGCTGGGCGTCGTCGATTCCGGCTTGAGGTCGCCAGGATCGGGCGATGGAGGTGGCGGCGGTAGGGAGGAGCTGATAGCTAGGGTTCACGCAAGAGGGAGAGAGAGGCGGGCTGGATCGGTGGACGGATGGGGTTCGCGCGCGAGAGAAGGGTTGGGTGGGGTTTGCGAGAGAGGGGGGGCTTGCTGCCGTCGGATGGGATGGATCGATGGATGGATGGACGGACTGATGTTTGCCAGGTCATCGATCCAAGCCACTAGTGATTCCACCAATCAGAATTAAGCTTCAGTAGTTTTGTTTTTTCTTTTGTTTCTCTTATAATTTTCACCCTCTAACTCAGGGTAAACATTCAACATATTAACCACTTATAGTTTGCTAAAATGAACCAATAGTGTTCACATGTGTGTATCTTGGGATGACAAACAATATTGATTTGGGGGTTTTCACTTTCATTGCACAAAAGAGCCATTTTCCATTTTTTAGTGCCCCAAATAAGTTTTTTTTGAAGAATCTAGCATATATTTGTTGCAAAATTGTACCAAATCATTTTTCTAAAATATTAGGCCATATTTAATGTATAATTGACCAACTGGTTGGGTGTCAGGAGTTTTGATCCACCTCTCATGAAAAAGACAAATTTCCGCCGATTCGTTTGAAAGCGGGTCAAATTTGAACTGCAACTACCTTATAGTTTGCTCTTTATTTTTTTTCCAAAATTCATTTATAGGTAGATAATTATCTATTTCATTAGAGATATTCCAAAATATTTGCAAGATTAAACCCCTAGCTACGAACGGTTATGCCCACCATTTTGACCGCATTTTGAAACGGCCATAAAAAATTCAAAAAATTCAAAAATCTTCGCATTGTGTCATTATATGTGACAAATTTACCAGGAAAAATAATAAACTTGTAATACGATAATTATTTTTAAAAAAGTGTTCTTAGAAATGAGCTATCATGTGTGAAGATTCATGGCTTTCAACCCAAATGCTCAATCTTATGGCCACATTCATGGCATAGTTTGTTCAAATGATATCATGTTGTGCACAAGGGTGCATATTGGAATGACAAACAATGTTGCCTAAGGAAGTTTTCATTTTCTTTAGACGAAAAAACCATTTTCCATTTTTCGAGTGCCCAAAAGGAGGTTTTTTTGTGAAGGACCTCCCAAATAATTGTTGCAAAATTGGACCAAATCAATTTTATAAAATACTAGGACATATTTAATGCACAATTGACAAAATGGTTGGGTGTAAAAAGTTTTGATCTACCTCTTGTAAAAAAAGACAAATTTCCGCCGATTCAGCTGGACGCGGGTCAAATTTGAACTGTAGCTGCCTTGTAGTTTGCTCTTTATTTTTTTTCCAAAAATCATTTATAGGTACATAAGTATCTATTTAATCAGAGAAACATCAAAAAATTTCCAAGATTCAACCACTAGCTAGGAACGGCCATTCCCGCTGTTTTGACCGCATTTTGAAACGGACATAAAAAAATCAAAAAGAAAATCAAAAAATTGGAAAATCTTCGCATTGTGTCATTATATGTGGCAAAGTTACCAGGAAAAATAATAAACTTGTAATACGGCAATTTATTTAAAAAAATGTTCTCAGAAATGAGCTATCATGCGTGAAGATTCATGGCTTTCAAGCCAAATGATCAATCTTATGGCCACATTCATGGCATAGTTTGTTCAAATGATCTCATATTGTGCACAAGGGTGCATATTGGAATTCCAAACAATGTTGCCTAAGGGACTTTTTATTTTCTTTGCAGGGAAAATTCATTTTCCATTTTCCGAGTGCCCGAATTGAGTTCTTTTTGTGAAGGACCTACCATATATTTGTTGCAAAATTGGACCAAATCATTTTTATAAAATATTAGGCCATATTTAATGCATAATTGACAAAATGATTTGGTGTCAAAAGTTTTGATCCACCACTTGTGAAAAAGACAAATTTCTGCCGATTCAGCAAGAAGCGGGTCAATTTTGAACTGCATCCACCTTATTGTTTGCTCTTTATTTTTTTCCAAAAATCATTTCTAGTTACATAAGTATCTATTTAATCATAAATACATGGTTTGGTGGCGATACATCGTGGTTTGGATGTGGCCCATGGCCCTAACTCCAAAGTGCGTAAACTCGCATGCCCGTCGCGTGGTCACCGCGTGACCTTGGCGTTGACATGCGTTCTGGGAGGCCTAGGCATGTCTAGTGGGTTGGGCACTCCCCAGGTAGGTGGCAGGAAGAAAATTACAACAGAAGAATCTCATGAGGAGACTGACCTATGCTCAAAGATGAATTAGCAGCCAAGTGTTTGATTAGCGGTACAGGAAATGCACATGGCCAATGGGCGTGAGTCTTGGCTGAGGGTGATCATCTACTAAGGAGAATGTCTTCACAATTTTTTAGCTCAAAAGTAGGATCCTAGGTGGTACTTGCTGTGCAAAGTACCACGCTGGACAAAAATATGAATGTTGAAGCTGGGCTCAAAATAATGAATGGATTGAGCTGAAATTTGGTGGAGGATGGTTATTTGGGCATCGGAAAGCATTTTAGAAAACCGATACCATTTGGACATGCCAAAGTAGTACTTCCTTCACAGTGCTCTTCTATGGACAGAAACTTGGGAAAACTAGTGAGAGAGATTGGATGAATGAAATGAGCTCAAAATTGGTGTAGGTAAGTTACATAGGTATGGCCATGTGCTGGTAAATTTTCAGATCATTTGGGTAAGCCTAGCTAGTACTTACTTCACAAAGCTTCTCCCGAGGTAGAAACTTTGGAAATTTCCTGAGAAATATTTACTAGGAAAATTGAGCTGAATATTATCATGTGTCAATGATTTGGGTATGGAAGAGTGCCCAAAAAGTTTGAGGGTAATAGGAGGGGTCTAGATAACACTTGCTTTGCAACGTGCCAATTTGGCCATAAAATATAAATTGAACCTGGGCTCACATAGATTATTTGACTGAGCTAAAATTTGAAGGAGGGTGATAATTTGGGCATATGAAGGAACTGTATAAATTTCATGTCATTTCGATATATAAAAAAGGTTCTTCCTTCACAATGCTTCTAGGTGGACAAATTTTTTGGAAATTTGCCGAGGAAGATTTGCTAGGCAAATGGAGCTGAATTTTGTCATATGGTAATGATTTGGATAGGAAAGAGTGCCCAAAAATTCCGAGGGCAATCAAGAATATATAAATAGCACTTCCTTCATAAAGTGCTATTGTGAACAGAATAGGAAAACGAATATTGTTGAATTAGTTTTGAACTAGGCAAGGAAGTATTTTTACATATTTGATGAAGATATGACCCAAAGAATTTATGAGATTTTTTTGGGAATTTTGGGAATAACAGAAATATAGGTTGCTTCACAACCTAGGGCAAAAATTGACACATGGACATGACACATAGGCAAAACTGATGAGGTGGCGCCAAGTCATACCAATCCACCACAATTTTACAAGGTTATGACCATCTATATTGGTCATGATCAGCTAGAAATAAGGCAACGGACTAGTGATGTCAGCTTTATGACCATTCGTGTAAGGAAATTACGACCTTTCTGACCAAAATGGTCGCAATGGTTTAGGGTTTGGAGCCCCCCGAACAGCTTTTGACCAATTGGTCTCAAATGGTCACAGATGTATGACCAATTCTTCCAGGGTCACTGACAGAAGGTCACTAGTTGACATATTTCTTGTAGTGTGCTCTCGGCGCGGCGTGGTCAATGTGGTCAACGACGGACTTACATTGGAAGAGTAATGTGCATGGAGACACTGACAGCTGGGTCCACAGCCTCAGCAAGGAAGTGCCTCCTTATTACGCACAAAATAATTATTCCTCCATGTGACAGCGGGGACCCACCGGACGGGCCACCGTATTTCGCAAAAAAAACGTTCCCCCCTGACTGCTAGGACCCACCAGCTACACCTTCGCACGCAAGGAAGTGTGTCCGGGCAAAAAAACGATTCGCCCCCCCTTTGACTGTTGGGACCCACCAGCTACATCTTCGTACGTAAGGAAGTGCCTGACAGTCGGGACCCACCTGGTCGAAGCGTACATAGCGTTGTCATTCTGGTCGCGAACGTGTACGTACATATATACTAGTGGATGTAGAGGCACGCACGTGTCGTATTAGAGGCGCGCACGTAGCATGTACACGTATGTACAGCGGCCAGGGTGCAAGAAAGAAAATACGACCACGTATGTGTACATACGGGCGGGGTCTCGAACGCCTACTCGCGCATACGTACGGCGAGGGCTCGTTGACATGGCTGGATTGGAACGGAGAAACATTGTCGTCGTCGTGTTCATAGGGATGCAACGGAATGCATCGTGTTCATTGGCAGGCAACAGTATGCTCGTGTTCATCGAGAGGCAACGGAACACGTGGGAGCCAACCGTCTGGGTCGGAACAGAATGCATGGTCGTGTTCATCGGGAGGGCTTGGACGGAACAGGCGATGGAAACGAGGCCTGGTGTACCACAGAACGGAGGAAATGGCCTTGTGTTTGACCGACCACATTCGAAACGGGATCCTGTTCATCGGGAGGGGTCTGGCGTACCTCAAAACGGACGAAACAGACCTCCTACGGTCAAAACGGGGGTCCTGTTGATCGGGAGGGGTGTGGCGTACCGCAAAACGGATGAAACGGACTTGTGTTGGAGCGCTACGGTCGAAACGGGGGTCCTGTTCATCGGGAGGGGTGTGGCGTACCGCAAAACGGGACTCCATGGGATACTATTCATCTCCACTGTCGACCGCCTCCAGCCTCCACGGGCTACCGCCGACCTCCTCCAGCCTCCACGGGCTCATGTTCATCCAGCCTCCACCGCGCACTACTCCACCGGCTACTGTTCAACCACCCCTCCACACAGGCACCCCTCCAACGTCTACTGTTCATCCAGCCCTCCACACCACGGGGTCCTGTTCAAGCACCCCTCCACGGGAACCCCTCCACCGTCTACTGTTCATCCAGCCTTCCACCACACCACGGGGTCCTGTTCATCCAGAGGAAACGCCACCGCTCACTGTTCATCCAAAACCCGCCGCAACGCTCACTGTTCATCCCAGAGGCAGCATCGATCGGCTTCAGTTAGCAGCAGTAGCGAAGGAATCGCTTGATCGGGTTCAGTTAACAGCCATCGGTCGATCGCTCGGGTTCAGTAATGCGTAGCCTGCAGTGCAATCGCTTGGGTTCAGTTAGAGCCCAACGCCTCGCTCGGGTTCAGTTAGAGCCAACGCCTCGCACACACGCGCGTACATGTACGAGAGAAACACGCATCGCTCGGCCCCCGACCTCCCACCGTAACCGGGAACTCCCCGAAATTTTCCTCGCCCTCGCTTCTACCACGGTTTTTTCCGTCATGGACGGCCCAAAGAATGTCATGCAGCTGCGTCTCCTGCCCGCCCAGGACGAAAAGCCCATTTTCTGTCATGATTTTTTGTCATAGAAGTAGGAGCCCACCCCATCTATGATGATACCTGGTTTTTTCACAATTATCGTCATAGAAGTGTCATATCTATGACAAAAAAAATTGTTCGGCCCAAAATGTCACAGATGTGTCTTTTTTTTGTAGTGACCCTTGCTTTTTATTCGCCCTCTTTTTTCGTTCGCCTATTTTTTGCTCGCTTCTTGTGTGCTTGTGCGTTGGATTGTTTATCACGATGGCTCAAAATAATACTAAATTGTTTGATTTTTCCAATACCAACAATAATGATTTTATTAGCACTCCGATTGCTCCCTTAGCGATGATGAATTTTGTGAAATTAATACTGCTTTGCTGAATCTTGTCATGAAAGATCCATTTTCTGGCCTCCCTAGTGAAGATGCCGCTACCCATCTAAATAACTTTGTTGATTTGTGTGATATGCAAAAGAAGAAAGATGTCGATAATGACATTGTTAAATTGAAGATATTCCCATTTTCGCTTAGAGATCGTGCTAAAACTTGGTTTTCTTCTTTGCCTAAAAATAGTATTGATTCTTGGAATAAGTGCATAGATGCTTTTATCTCTAAGTATTTTCCTCCCGCTAAGATCATCTCTCTTAGAAACGATATTATGAACTTTAAGCAACTAGATAATGGGCATGTTGCACAATCTTGGGAGAGGATGAAATTAATGATTCACAATTGCCCTACTCATGGTTTGAATTTATGGATGATCATACAAATTTTTTATGCTGGATTGAATTTTGCTTCTAGAAATCTTTTAGATTTGGCTGCGGGAGGCACTTTTATGGAAATCACTTTAGGGGAAGCTACCAAACTCCTAGATAATATTATGGTTAATTATTCTCAATGGCACACCGATCTACTAGTAAAAAGGTTCATGCTATATAAGAAATTAATGCTTTGAGTGGAAAGATGGATGAACTTATGAAATTGTTTGCTAATAAGAGTGTTTCTTCTCATCCTAATGATATGCCTTTGTCTACTTTGATTGAGAATAATAATGAATCTATGGCTGTGGATTTTGTTGGTAGGAATAATTTTGGGAACAACGCGTATAGAGGAAACATTAATCTTAGGTCGTATCCTAGTAATTCCTGTAATAATTATGTTAATTCCTACAACAATTCTTATGGAAATTATAATAAGATGCCCTCTGATTTTGAATCTAGTATTAAAGAATTTATTAGTTCGCAAAAGAGCTTCAATGCTTTGATTGAAGAAAAATTGTCTAAGATTGACGAGTTGGCTAGGAACATGGATAGAATTTCTCTTGATGTTGATTCTTTGAAACTTAGATCTATTCCACCTAAGCATGATATCAATGAGTCTCTCAAAACCATGAGAATTTCCATTGGTGAGTGCAAAGAAAGAACCGCTAGGATGCGTGCAAAAAAGGATTGCTTTATAAAAGCGTGTTCTTCTAGTTTTGATGATAATGAGGATGAAGATCTAAAAGTGATTGACGTGTCTCCTATTAAATCTTTGTTTTGCAATATGAATCTTGATAATGACGGGACTGGAGATGAGTCAACTTTAGTTAAAAGGCGTCCAATGATTCTCATTTTTTTTATCTTGATGCAAAAATTAATAAAAGTGGGATTGAAGAGGTCAAAACTTTACTTAGCAATGAACCCACTATTTTGGATTTCAAGGGATTTAATTATGATAATTTCTCTTTGATAGATTGTATTTCCTTGTTACAATCCGTGCTAAATTCTCCGCTTGCTTATAGTCAAAATAAAGCTTTTACCAAACATATCGTTGATGCTTTAATGCAATCTTATGAAGACAAGCTTGAATTAGAAGTTTCTATCCCTAGAAATCTTCATGATGAGTGGGAACCTACTATTAAAATTAAAATTAAAGATCATGAATGCTATGCTTTATGTGATCTGGGTGCTAGCATTTCCACGATTCTAAAAAATTTGCCTGATGTTTTAGGTTTCCGTGAATTTGATGATTGTTCTTTAAATTTGCACCTCGCGGATTCCACTATTAAGAAACCTATGGGAAGGATTAATGATGTTCTTATTGTTGCAAATAGGAATTATGTGCCCTATAGATTTCATTGTTCTTGATATTGATTGCAATCCTACATGCCCCATTATTCTTGGTAGACCTTTCCTTAGAACGATTGGTGCAATTATTGATATGAAAGAGGGGAATATTAGATTCCAATTTCCATTAAGGAAAGGCATGGAACACTTTACTAGAAAGAAAACTAAATTACCTTATGAATCTATTATGAGATCCACTTATGGATTGCAAACCAAAGATGATAATACCTAGATCTATTCTTGCTTTCATGCCTAGCTAGGGGCGTTAAACGATAGCGCTTGTTGGGAGGTAACCCAATTTTATTTTTGCTTCTTGCTTTTTGGTTCTGTTTAGTAATAAATAATTCATCTATCCTCTGTTTAGATGTGGTTTTATGCTTTTAATTAGTGTTTGTGCCAAGTAGAACCTTTGGGAAGACTTGGGGGGGGGGAGTTTTTGCGATCTTACTGTAAAAAACAGAAACTTTTGCGCTCACGAGATTTGCTGCCATTGTTTACTAGAGAGTGCGATTAGGTTGATTATTTTTGCAGATGATTAATAGACAAATTCCTCACGTCCACTAATTTATTTCATAATTTTTGGGGTTACAGAATTATTCGAAACCTACAGATTACTACAGACTGTTCTTTTTTTGATAGATTCTATTTTTCGTGTGTTGTTTGCTTATTTTGATGAATCTATGGCTAGTATCGGAGGGTATGAACCATAGAGAAATTGGAATACAGTAGGTTTAACACCAATATAAATAAAGAATGAGTTCATTACAGTACCTTAAGTGGGGGTTTGTTTTCTTATACTAATGGAGCTCATGAGATTTTTTGTTGAGTTTTATGTTGTGAAGTTTTCAAGTTTTGGGTAAAGATTTGATGGATTGTGGAATAAGGAGTGACAATAGCCTAAGCTTGGGGATGCCCAAGGCACCCCAAGGTAAAATTCAAGAACAACCAAAAGCCTAAGCTTGGGGATGCCCTGGAAGGCATCCCCTCTTTCGTCTTCGTCCATCGGTAACTTTACTTGAGGCTATATTTTTATTCACCACATGATATGTGTTTTGCTTGGAGGGTCTTGTATGATTTGAGTCTTTGCTTTTTAGTTTACCACAATCATCCTTGATGTACACACCTTTTGGGAGAGACACACATGAATCGGAATTTATTACAGTACTCTATGTGCTTCACTTATATCTTTTGAGCTAGATAATTTTGCTCCAGTGCTTCACTTATATCTTTTAGAGCATGGTGGTGGTTTTATTTTATAGAAATTATTGATCTCTCATGCTTCACTTATATTATTTTGAGAGTCATTTAGAACAGCATGGTAATTTGCTTTTGCTATAAAATTGGTCCTAATATGATAGGCATCCAAGATTGGTATAATAAAAACTTTCATAAAAAGGTGCATTGAATACTATGAGAAGTTTGATACTTGATAATTGTTTTGAGATATAAAGATGGTGATATTAGAGTTGTGCTAGTTGACTAGTTTTGAATTTGAGAAATACTTGTGTTGAAGATTGCAAGTCCCGTAGCATGCACGTATGGTAACTGTTGTGTAACAAATTTGAAACATGAGGTGTTCTTTGATTGTCTTCCTTATGAGTGGCGGTCGGGGACGAGCGATGGTCTTTTCCTATCAATCTATCCCCCTAGGAGCATGTGCGTAATGCTTGGTTTTTGATGACTTGTAGACTTTTGCAATAAATATGTGAGTTCATTATGACTAATGTTGAGTCCATGGATTATACCCACTCTCACCTTTCCATCATTGCTAGCCTCTTCGGTACCGTGCATTGCCCTTTCTCACCTTCAGAGTTGCTGCAAACTTTGCTGGTGCATCCAAACCCCGTGATATGATACACTCTATCACACATAAACCTCCTTATATCTTCCTTAAAACAGCCACCATACCTGCCTATTATGACATCTCCATAGCCATTCCGAGATATATTGCCATGCAACTTTCCACTGTTTCATTTATGACACGCTTCATCATTGTCATATTTACTTGCATGATCATGTAGTTGACATCGTATCTGTGGCAAAGCCACCATGCATAATTTATCATACATGTCACTCTTGATTCATTGCCCTTCCCGGTACACCGCCGGAGGCATTCATATAGACTCATATTTTGTTCTAGTATCGAGTTGTAATCATTGAGTTGTAAATAAATAGAAGGGTGATAATCATCATTAATAGAGCATTGTCCCCAAAAAAGGGAAGGCCAAAAAAAGGCCCAAAAAAGAGAAATAAAAAGGGACAATGCAACTATCCTTTTTTTCCACACTTCTGCTTCAAACTAGCACCATGATCTTTATGATAGAGACTCTCTTGTTTTGTCACTTTCATATACTAGTGGGAATTTTTCATTATAGCATTTGGTTTGTATATTCCAACAATGGGCTTCCTCAAATGCCCTAGGTCTTCGTGAGCAAGCAAGTTGGATGCCCACCCACTTAGTTTCTTTTGTTGAGCTTTCATACATTTATAGCTCTAGTGCATCCGTTGCATGGCAATCCCTACTCCTTGCATTGACATAAATTTATGGGCATCTCCCTAGCCCATTGATTAGTCGCGTCGATGTGAGACTTTCTCCTTTTTTTCTTCTCCACATAACCCCCATCATTATATTCTATTCCACCCATAGTGCTATATCCATGGCTCACGCTCATGTATTGCGTGAAAATTGAAAAAAGTTTGAGATTACTAAAGTATGAAACAATTGCTTGGCTTGTCATCGGGGTTGTGCATGATGAGAGCATTCTTGTGTGACGAAAATGGAGCATGACCAAACTATATGATTTTGTAGGGATGAACTTTCTTTGGCCATGTTATTTTGAGAAGACATGATTGGTTAGTTAGTATGCTTGAAGTATTATTAGTTTATGTCAATATTAAACTTTTGTCTTGAATCTCTCGTATCTGAATATTCATGCCACAATAAAGAAAATTACATTGAGAATTATGCTAGGTAGCATTCCACATCAAAAATTCTGTTTTTATCATTTACCTACTCGAGGACGAGCAGGAATTAAGCTTGGGGATGCTTGATATGTCTCCAACGTATCTATAAATTTTGATTGTTCGATGCTATTATATTATCTGTTTTGGATGTTTAATGGGATTTATTATACACTTTTATATTATTTTTGGGACTAACCTACTAACCCAAGGCCCAGTACAAATTGTTGTTGTTTTTGCCTATTTCAGTGTTTCGCAGAAAAGGAATATAAACGGAATCCAAACAGAATGAAACCTTCGGGAAAGTTATTTTTGGAACAAACATGATCCAGGGGACTTGGAGTAGACATCAAGAAAGGAGCAAGGAGGCCACGAGGCAGGGAGGAACGCCTGCCCCCTGGGTGCGCCCCCACCCTCGCGGTCCCCTCGCAGCTCCACCAACCTCCTTCTTCCTCCTATATATATCCATATGTTGGGTTTCGTAGTAATTTCAAAAAAATTCCTACGCACACGCAAGATCATGGTGATGCATAGCAACGAGAGGGGAGAGTGTGATCTACGTACCCTTGTAGATCGACAACAGAAGCGTTTGGTTGATGTAGTCGTACGTCTCCACGACCCGACCGATCAAGGACCGAAACTACGGCACCTCCGAGTTCTAGCACACGTTCAGCTCGATGACGATCCCCGGACTCCGATCCAGCAAAGTGTCGGGGAAGAGTTCCGTCAGCACGACGGCGTGGTGATGATCTTGATGCACTACCGTCGCAGGGCTTCGCCTAAGCACCGCTACAATATTATCGAGGACTACGGTGGAAGGGGGCACCGCACACGGCTAAGAATATGATCACGTGGATCAACTTGTGTGTCTAGGGGTGCCCCTACCCCCGTATATAAAGGAGCAAGGGGAGGAGGCCGGCCGGCCCTATAGGCGCGCCAAGGAGGAGTCCTTCTCCTAGTAGGAGTAGGACTCCTACTAGGAGGGGGAAGGAAGTGGGGAGGGAGAGGGAAAGGGGGGCGCCGCCCCCCTCTCCTAGTCCAATTCGGACCAGGGGGGAGGAGGCGCGTGGCCCACCTTTGGCTGCCCCTCTCTGTTTCCACTAAGGCCCATATGGCCCATTACTTCTCCCGGGGGGGGGGGGTTCCGGTAACCCTCCGGCTCTCCGGTTTTCTCCGAAATCACCCGGAACACTCCCCGTGTCTGAATATAGCCGTCCAATATATCAATCTTCATGTCTCGACCATTTCGAGACTCCTCGTCATGTCCGTGATCACATCCGGGACTCCGAACTAACTTCGGTACATCAAAACTCATAAACTCATAATATAACTGTCATCGAAACCTTAAGCGTGCGGACCCTACGGGTTCGAGAACAATGTAGACATGACCGAGACACGTCTCCGGTCAATAACCAATAGCGGAACCTGGATGCTCATATTGGCTCCTACATATTCTACGAAGATCTTTATCGGTCAGACCGCATAACAGCATACGTTGTTCCCTTTGTCATCGGTATGTTACGTGCCCGAGATTCGATCGTCGGTATCTCAATACCTAGTTCAATCTCGTTACCGGCAAGTCTCTTTACTCGTTCCGTAATACATCATCTCGCAACTAACTCATTAGTTGCAATGCTTGCAAGGCTTATGTGATGTGCATTACCGAGAGGGCCCAGAGATGCCTCTCCGACAATCGGAGTGACAAATCCTAATCTCGAAATACGCCAACCCAACATGTACCTTTGGAGACACCTGTAGAGCACCTTTATAATCACCCATTTACATTGTGACGTTTGGTAGCACACAAAGTGTTCCTCCGGCAAACGGGAGTTGCATAATCTCATAGTCATAGGAACATGTATAAATCATGAGGAAAGCAATAGCAACATACTAAACGATCGGGTGCTAAGCTAATGGAATGGGTCATGTCAATCAGATCATTCACCTAATGATGTGATCCCGTTAATCAAATAACAACTCTTTGTTCATGGTTAGGAAACATAACCATCTTTGATTAACGAGCTAGTCAAGTAGAGGCATACTAGTGACACTCTGTTTGTCTATGTATTCACACATGTATTATGTTTCCGGTTAATACAATTCTAGCATGAATAATAAACATTTATCATGATATAAGGAAATAAATAATAACTTTATTATTGCCTCTAGGGCATATTTCCTTCAGTCTCCCACTTGCACTAGAGTCAATAATCTAGATTACACAGTAATGATTCTAACACCCATGGAGCTTTGGTGTTGATCATGTTTTTCTCGTGGAAGAGGCTTAGTCAACGGGTCTGCAACATTCAGATCCGTATGTATCTTGCAAATCTCTATGTCTCCCACCTGGACTAGATCTCGGATGGAATTGAAGCGTCTCTTGATGTGCTTGGTTCTCTTGTGAAATCTGGATTCCTTTGCCAAGGCAATTGCACCAGTATTGTCACAAAAGATTTTCATTGGACCTGATGCACTAGGTATGACACCTAGATCGGATATGAACTCCTTCATCCAGACTCCTTCATCCAGACTCCTTCATTTGCTGCTTCCGAAGCAGCTATGTACTCCGCTTCACATGTAGATCCCGCTACAACGCTTTGTTTAGAACTGCCCCAACTGACAGCTCCACCATTTAATGTAAACACGTATCTGGTTTGCGATTTAGAATCGGCCGGATCAGTGTCAAAGCTTGCATCAACGTAACCTTTTACGATGAGCTCTTTGTCACCTCCATACATGAGAAACATATCCTTAGTCCTTTTCAGGTATTTCCAGGATGTTCTTGACCGCTGTCCAGTGATCCACTCCTGGATCACTTTGGTACCTCCCTGCTAGACTTATAGCAAGGCACACATCAGGTCTGGTACACAGCATTGCATACATGATAGAGCCTATGGCTGAAGCATAGGGAACATCTTTCATTTTCTCTCTATCTTCTGTAGTGGCCGGGCCTTGAGTCTTACTCAACTTCACACCTTGTAACACAGGCAAGAACCCTTTCTTTGCTTGATCCATTTTGAACTTCTTCAAAACTTTGTCAAGGTATGTGCTTTGTGAAAGTCCAATTAAGCGTCTTGATCTATCTCTATAGATCTTAATGCCTAATATGTAAGCAGCTTCACCGAGGTCTTTCATTGAAAAACTCTTATTCAAGTATCCCTTTATGCTATCCAGAAATTCTATATCATTTCCAATTAGTAATATGTCATCCACATATAATATCAGAAATGCTACAGAGCTCCCACTCACTTTCTTGTAAATACAGGCTTCTCCAAAAGTCTGTATAAAACCAAATGCTTTGATCACACTATCAAAGCGTTTATTCCAACTCCGAGAGGCTTGCACCAGTCCATAAATGGATCGCTGGAGCTTGCACACTTTGTTAGCTCCCTTTGGATCGACAAAACCTTCTGGTTGCATCATATACAACTCTTCTTCCAGAAATCCATTCAGGAATGCAGTTTTGACATCCATCTGCCAAATTTCATAATCATAAAATGCGGCAATTGCTAACATGATTCGGACAGACTTAAGCATCGCTACGGGTGAGAAGGTCTCATCGTAGTCAATCCCTTGAACTTGCCGAAAACCTTTTGCGACAAGTCGAGCTTTGTAGACAGTAATATTACCGTCAGCGTCAGTCTTCTTCTTGAAGATCCATTTATTCTCAATTGCTTGCCGATCATCGGGCAAGTCAACCAAAGTCCATACTTTGTTCTCATACATGGATCCCATCTCAGATTTCATGGCTTCAAGCCATTTTGCGGAATCTGGGCTCACCATCGCTTCTTCATAGTTCGTAGGTTCATCATGATCTAGTAGCATGACTTCCAGAACAGGATTACCGTACCACTCTGGCGCGGATCTCACTCTGGTTGATCTACGAGGTTCAGTAGTATCTTGTTCTGAAGTTTCATGATCATCATCATTAGCTTCCTCACTAACTGGTGTAGGTGTCACTGAAACAGTTTTCTGTGATGCACTACTTTCCAATAAGGGAGCAGGTACAGTTACCTCGTCAAGTTCTACTTTCCTCCCACTCACTTCTTTCGAGAGAAACTCCTTCTCCAGAAAGTTTCCAAATTTAGCAACAAAAGTCTTGCCTTCGGATCTGTGATAGAAGGTGTATCCAATAGTTTCCTTTGGATATCCTATGAAGACACATTTCTCCGATTTGGGTTCGAGCTTATCAGGTTGAAGCTTTTTCACATAAGCATCGCAGCCCCAAACTTTCAGAAACGACAACTGTGGTTTCTTGCCAAACCACAGTTCATAAGGCGTCGTCTCAACGGATTTTGATGGTGCCCTATTTAACGTGAATGCGGCCGTCTCTAGAGCATATCCCCAAAACGATAGCGGTAAATCAGTAAGAGACATCATAGATCGCACCATACCTAGTAAAGTACGATTACGACATTCGAACACACCATTACACTGTGGTGTTCCGGGTAGCGTGAGTTGCAAAACTATTCTGCATTATTTCAAATGTACACCAAACTCGTAACTCAAATATTCTCCTCCACGATCAAATCGTAGAAACTTTATTTTCTTGTTACGATGATTTTCAACTTCACTCTGAAATTCTTTGAACTTTTCAAACGCTTCAGACTTATGTTTCATTAAGTAGATATACCCATATCTGCTTAAGTCATCTATGAAGGTGAGAAAATAACGATATCCGCCACGAGCCTCAATATTCATTGGACCACATACATCTGTATGTATGATTTCCAACAAATCTTTTGCTCTCTCCATAGTACCGGAGAACGGTGTTTTAGTCATCTTGCCCATGAGGCATGGTTCGCAAGTACCAAGTGATTCATAATCAAGTGGTTCCAAAAGTCCATTAGTATGGAGTTTCTTCATGCGCTTTACACTGATATGACCTAAACGGCAGTGCCACAAATAAGTTGCACTATCATTATCAACTCTGCATCTTTTGGCTTCAACACTATGAATATGTGTCACTACTATCGAGATTCAATAAAAATAGACCACTCTTTAAGGGTGCATGACCATAAAAGATATTACTCATATAAATAGAACAACCATTATTCTCAGATTTAAATGAATAACCGTCTCGCATCAAACAAGATCCAGATATAATGTTCATGCTTAACGCTGGCACCAAATAACAATTATTTAGGTCTAATATTAATCCCGAAGGTAGATGTAGAGGTAGCGTGCCGACTGCGATCACATCGACTTTGGAACCGTTTCCCACGCGCATCGTCACCTCGTCCTTAGCCAATCTTCGCTTAATCCGTAGTCCCTGTTTCGAGTTGCAAATATTAGCAACAGAACCAGTATCAAATACCCAGGTGCTACTGCGAGCATTAGTAAGGTACGCATCAATAACATGTATATCACATATACCTTTGTTCACCTTGCCATCCTTCTTATCCGCCAAATACTTGGGGCAGTTCCGCTTCCAGTGACCAGTCTGCTTGCAGTAGAAGCACTCAGTTTCAGGCCTAGGTCCAGGTTTGGGTTTCTTCTCCTGAGTAGCAACTTGCTTGCCGTTCTTTTTGAAGTTCCCCTTCTTCTTCCCTTTGCCCTTTTTCTTGAAACTAGTGGTCTTGTTGACCATCAACACTTGATGCTCCTTCTTGATTTCTACCTCCGCAGCTTTCAGCATTGCGAAAAGCTCGGGAATAGTCTTATTCATCCCTTGCATATTATAGTTCATCACGAAGCTCTTGTAGCTTGGTGGCAGTGATTGGAGAATTCTGTCAATGACGCAATCATCTGGAAGATTAACTCCCAATTAAATCAAGTGATTATTATACCCAGACATTTTGAGTATATGCTCACTGACAGAACTGTTCCCCTCCATCTTGCAGCTATAGAACTTATTGGAGACTTCATATATCTCAATCCGGGCATTTGCTTGAACTATTAACTTCAACTCCTGGAACATCTCATATGCTCCATGATGTTCAAAACGTCATTGAAGTCCCGATTCTAAGCCGTAAAGCATGGCACACTGAACTATCGAGTAGTCATCAGCTTTGCTCTGCCAGACGTTCATAACATTTGGTGTTGCTCCAGCAGCAGGCCTGCCACCCAACGGTGCTTCCAGGACGTAATTCTTCTGTGCAGCAATGAGGATAATCCTCAAGTTACGGACCCAGTCCGTGTAATTGCTACCATCATCTTTCAACTTTGCTTTCTCAAGGAACGCATTAAAATTCAACGGAACAACAGCACGAGCCATCTATCTACAATCAAGCATAAACAAGCAAGATACTATCAGGTACTAAGTTTCATGATAAATTTCAGTTCAATTAATTTGCTTAAAGAACTCCCACTTAGATAGACATCCCTCTAATCCTCTAAGTGATTACGTGATCCAAATCAACTAAACCATGTCCGATCATCACGTGAGATGGAGTAGTTTCATTGGTGAACATCACTATGTTGATCATATCTACTATATGATTCACGCTCGACCTTTCGGCCACCGTGTTCCGAGGCCATATCTGTATATGCTTGGCTCGTCAAGTATAACCTGAGTATTCCGCGTGTGCAACTGTTTTGCACCCATTGTATTTGAATGTAGAGCCTATCACACCCGATCATCACGTGGTGTCTCAGCACGAAGAACTTTCGCAACGGTGCATACTCAGGGAGAACACTTCTTGATAATTAGTGAGAGATCATCTTATAATGCTACCGTCAATCAAAGCAAGATAAGATGCATAAAAGATAAACATCACATGCAATCAATATAAGTGATATGATATGGCCATCATCATCTTGTGCTTGTGATCTCCATCTTCGAAGCACCGTCGTGATCACCATCGTCACTGGCGCGACACCTTGATCTCCATCGTAGCATCATCGTCGTCTCGCCAATCTTATGCTTCCACGACTATCGCTACCGCTTAGTGATAAAGTAAAGCATTACAGCGCGATTGCATTGCATACAATAAAGCGACAACCATATGGCTCCTGCCAGTTGCCGATAACTCGGTTACAAAACATGATCATCTCATACAATAAAATTTTAGCATCATGTCTTGACCATATCACATCACAACATGCCCTACAAAAACAAGTTAGACGTCCTCTACTTTGTTGTTGCAAGTTTTACGTGGCTGCTACGGGCTTAAGCAAGAACCAATCTTACCTACGCATCAAAACCACAATGATAGTTTGTCAAGTTGGTGCTGTTTTAACCTTCGCAAGGACCGGGCGTAGACACACTCGGTTCAACTAAAGTTGGAGAATCTGTCACCCGCAAGCCACCTATGTGCAAAGCACGTCGGGAGAACCGGTCTCGCGTAAGCGCACGCGTAATGTCGGTCCGGGCCGCTTCGTCCAACAGTACCGCCGAACCAAAGTATGACATGCTGGTAAGCAGTATGACTTATATCGCCCACAACTCACTTGTGTTCTACTTGTGCATATAACGTCAACATATAAAACCTAGGCTCGGATGCCACTGTTGGGTTTCGTAGTAATTTCAAAAAATTTCCTACGCACACACAAGATCATGGTGATGCATAGCAACGAGAGGGGAGAGTGTGATCTACGTACCCTTGTAGATCGACAACGGAAGCATTTGGTTGATGTAGTCGTACGTCTCCACGGCCCGACCAATCAAGCACCAAAACTACGGCACCTCCGAGTTCTAGCACACGTTCAGCTCAATGACGATCCCCGGACTCCGATCCAGCAAAGTGTCGGGGAAGAGTTCCGTCAGCACGACGGCGTGGTGATGATCTTGATGCACTACCGTCGCAGGGCTTCGCCTAAGCACCGCTACAATATTACCAAGGACTATGGTGGAAGGGGGCACCGCACACGGCTAAGAATATGATCACGTGAATCAACTTGTGTGTCTAGGGGTGCCCCCTGCCCCCGTATATAAAGGAGCAAGGGGAGGAGGCCGGCCGGCCCTATAGGCGCGCCAAGGAGGAGTCCTCCTCCTCTCCTACTAGGAGGGGGAAGGAAGTGGGGAGGGAGAGGGAAAGGGGGGTGCCGCCCCCCTCTCCTAGTCCAATTCGGACCAGGGGGAAGAGGCGCGCGGCCCACCTTTGGCTGCCCCTCTCTATTTCCACTAAGGCCCATATGGCCCATTACTTCTCCCGGGGGGGGGGGGGTTCCGGTAACCCTCCGGCTCTCCGGTTTTCTCCGAAATCACCCGGAACACTCCCCGTGTCTTAATATAGCCGTCCAATATATCAATCTTCATGTCTCGACCATTTCGAGACTCCTCGTCATGTCCGTGATCACATCCGGGACTCCGAACTAACTTCGGTACATCAAAACTCATAAACTCATAATATAACTGTCATCGAAACCTTAAGCGTGCGGACCCTACGGGTTCGAGAACAATGTAGACATGACCGAGACACGTCTCCGGTCAATAACCAATAGCGGAACCTGGATGCTCATATTGGCTCCTACATATTCTACGAAGATCTTTATCGGTCAGACCGCATAACAGCATACGTTGTTCCCTTTGTCATCGGTATGTTACGTGCCCGAGATTCGATCGTCGGTATCTCAATACCTAGTTCAATCTCGTTACCGGCAAGTCTCTTTACTCGTTCCGTAATACATCATCTCGCAACTAACTCATTAGTTGCAATGCTTGCAAGGCTTATGTGATGTGCATTACCGAGAGGGCCCAGAGATACCTCTCCGACAATCGGAGTGACAAATCCTAATCTCGAAATACGCCAACCCAACATGTACCTTTGGAGACACCTGTAGAGCACCTTTATAATCACCCATTTACGTTGTGACGTTTGGTAGCACACAAAGTGTTCCTCCGGCAAACGGGAGTTGCATAATCTCATAGTCATAGGAACATGTATAAGTCATGAAGAAAGCAATAGCAACATACTAAACGATCGGGTGCTAAGCTAATGGAATGGGTCATGTCAATCAGATCATTCACCTAATGATGTGATCCCGTTAATCAAATAACAACTCTTTGTTCACGGTTAGGAAACATAACCATCTTTGATTAACGAGCTAGTCAAGTAGAGGCATACTAGTGACACTCTGTTTGTCTGTGTATTCACACATGTATTATGTTTCCGGTTAATACAATTCTAGCATGAATAATAAACATTTATCATGATATAAGGAAATAAATAATAACTTTATTATTGCCTCTAGGGCATATTTCCTTCACCATATACCCCAAAAACATCCATGCGCACCACGAAACCCTATTTCCACCACCGCAACCTTCTGTACCCAAGAGATCCCATCTTGGGGCCTTTTCCGGAGCTCCGCCGGAGGGGGAATCGATCACGGATGGCTTTTACGTCAACAACATAGCCTCTCCGATGATGTGTGAGTAATTTACCACAGATCTTCGGGTCCATAGTAATTAGCTAGATGGCTTCTTCTCTCTCTTTCGATATCAATACAAAGTTATCCTCGATCTTCTTGGAGATCTATTTGATGTAATTCTTTTTGCGGTGTGTTTGTCAAGATCCGATGAATTGTGAGTTCATGATCAAGATTATCTATGAACAATATTTGATTCTTCTCTGAAATCTTTTATGTATGGTTTGTTATCTTTTCAAGTCTCTTCGAATTATCAGTTTGGTTTGGCGTACTAGATTGATATTTCTTGCAATGGGAGAAGTGCTTAGATTTTGGTTCAATCTTACGGTGTCCTTTCCCAGTGACAGCAGGGGCAGCAAGGCACGTATTGTATTGTTGTCATCGAGGATAAAAATATGGGGTTTATATCATATTGCTTGAGTTTATCCCTCTACATCATGTCATCTTGCCTAATGTGTTACTCTGTTCTTATGAACTTAATACTCTAGATGCATGCTGGATAGCGGTCGATGTCTGGAGTAATAGTAGTAGATGCAGAATCGTTTCGGTCTACTTGTCGCGGACGTGATACCTATATACACGATCATGCCTAGATATTCTCATAATTATGCACTTTTCTATCAATTGCTCGACAGTAATTTGTTTACCCATCATAATACTTATGCTATCTTGAGAGAAGCCACTAGTGAAACCTATGGCCCCGAGTCTATCTTCCATCATATAAGTTTCCAATCTATTTTACTTTGCAATCTTTACTTTAAATCTATATCATAAAAATACCAAAAATATTTATCTTATTATCTCTATCAGATCTCACTTTTGCATGTGGCTGCGAAGGGATTGACAACCCCTTTATCACGTTGGTTGCAAGGTTCTTATTTGTTTGTGTAGGTGCGAGGTGACTTGCGTGTAGTTTCCTACTGGATTGATACCTTGGTTCTCAAAAACTGAGGGAAATACTTACGCTACTTTGCCGCATCACCCTTTTCTCTTCAAGGGAAAACCAACGCAGTCCTCAAGAGGTAGCAGACTCGCGCAACCGTTACCCTTCGTGGGTTGAAGTTTCCATCAACGTGGATGTACGATAGCACCACCTATCGGAAACACACCAAAAATTTCCGTGTCTCCAATTGCGTTTGCACACTCCAATCCCATCCCTTTACATTCTTGTAAATTGCATGCTTTACTTTCCGCTACTCATATACTCTTGTCATGCTTGCTTGAGATGTATTGTGAATGTTTAAACTTGTGCTAAAACTCTATCTTGACTTGAAGAAAATAAAAAGTGCAACCTTTTCTTGTTAAAAGTCTATTCACCCCCCTCTAGACACCTCTTCTCGATCCTTTCACTATGAGAGAGCGATCACCGGGTTGTATTTGGCACTTAAAAAGGTGTGTTTTACTAAGTATCCGGTTCTAGTTGTCATAAGGTCAACGTACAACTCCGGGTCGTCCTTTTACCGAGGGACACAACTATTCGAATAGATAAACTTCCCTGCAGGGGTGCACCACATTACCCAACACGCTCGATCCCTCTGGCTGGGCACACTTTCCTGGGTCATACCCGGCCTCGGAAGATCAACACGTCGCAGCCCTACCTAAGCACAACAGAGTGGTCAGCACATTGGTCTAAATCCTATGCGCGCAGGGGTCTCGGCCCATCGCCCATTGCACACCTGCATGTTCAGTACGCGGCCGGTAAGCAGACCTAGCCTCCCTAATACAAGAGCATGCGTTCCAGTCCAATCCGGTGCGCGCCGCTTAGTCGCTGACGTGGCTTCGGCTGATACCATGACGTCGAGTGCCCATAACTGTTCTCGCGTAGTTGGTTAGTGCGTATAGTCCAGTGGCCAGACTCAAATCAAATATCCAGATCTCGTTAAGCATGTTATTAGAAGTATCCGCAGACGCCGACTAGGGACCAGGCCCACCTGTCTCCTAGGTGGTCGCAACCTGCCCTGTCGCTCCGCCTCAAAGTAACCATCAGGGGGCTGTCGGGAACCCAGGCCCATCAGTACCTGGATGAAACCACCTGCCCCTTCAGCCCCCATCTCCGAACAATAACATAAGTATGTAAAAGTATAATATATACCCGTGATCACCTCCCGAAGTGATCACGACCCAGTAGTATAGCATGGCAGACGGACAAGAGTGTAAGGCCACTAATGATAATCTAGCAACCTATACTAAGCATTTAGGATTGTAGGTAAAGGTAACAACAGAAGTAACAAGGACATGCTATGCAGCAGTATAGGATCAAACCGATGAAGCAGTAACACTACTCTAATGCAAGCAGTAGAGGGAAAGAGTAGGCGATATCAGGATGAACAAGGGGGGTTCGCTTGCCTGGTTGCTCTGGCAAGGAGGGTTCATCGTCGATGTAGTCAATCACCGGGGTATCGGCGGCCGTCTTGAGGTCTACCGGAAAGAAGTAATGGAGGGGGAACACAAATAAATAATAGAGAAATCAAAGCAACAAAAAGCATAACATGGCAATACGCGGTGCTAGGGGTGACCTAACGCAGTAGTAGGCGATACCGGCAAAGGGGGAAAAACCGGAAAAGTATTCCCGGTGTTTCGCGTTTTCGGACAGACGGACCGGAGGGGGGAGGTTGCAGGTTCGCTATGCTAGGGACGTGTGGCTGACAAACGGACCGCGTATTCGGATTCGTCTCGGTGTTCTGAGCAACTTTCATGTACAAAGTATTTTCATCCGAGCTACGGTTATTTTTAATGAATTTCCAAAGTTTTAACAATATTCTAGAATTTTGTATTTAATTTAAATCCGAATTGACCAAGTCAATGTGACTAGTCAAAAGGGGAGGTGGTGGCCCACATGACACTGATTTAATAATTTCCAAAATATTTATCTAATCTATTTAGATAGGACCCACTTGTCATTTTGCTTAAAGGGCTAATTAGTAGTAAACTAACAAAAATGGTACACGCACAGGCACATTGCACAGGTTTTTACAGGTTGAGGACTGCGCGCTCTTCTATTTGCCCTCCCCCCCCCCCCCCCCCTCCCCATTTTCACCGATGGGCCCGTGTGTCTTAATAAATCCAGGGCCGGTCCTGAGATTTTAGGGGCCCGGGGCGAAAGTAAAGCTCAGGGGCCCTTAGTATATATAGTTTGTCCGGGGATATAAGGGCCTTAATATAAGCAACATAACAATTATAGTAATATTGTTGTCTGTATTTTTTTATCATAAATTTAAAAGGAATATTGATATGAAATACAGTTTCTACAAACAATGCTGAAAATAAACAAATTTGCATGAAAAGTTTATCAGTAAAAGCCATGCATCATGTTGACGAAGATAAATTACTTAATTAGCAATAAACAATTAGTGATAATGATCACCTATTAAAATTGCCGGAGAAAGAAATTGCGGCAGGCAAATTTGCAGCAAAATTTAATCTAAATCAGCATGATCTCCTGCCATCGCCCGTGATATCCCGCGATTTTGACCTGCATGCAAATCATCGCAGGCAATGTTTCAGCGGCAATTGTGTCGCAACCGCGGCCGTTTTTGCTGCAGTTTAAAATCATAAATATGATAATACCTTGGATCGGTTGAATCGCTGCCGGTGATTGTCCGATCCAGCGCTTGGCGATTAGGCAATCTGTATATGCGTCTGCGGCATGCGCTCGACGATGTCTGGGTGATGGCGCAATCTGGCGCTGGCCTAGAGTAGAGATGGAAGAACATAGTTCATCCGTGAAACAGGGACTCGCCTTCGCATCCAGAGATCATGATCGTGGCTGGGATACTCGAAGACGTGAACTCACAATCGGATCTCTGAGCTTCTTTTTAGATGGGAATTAGGAAACTGGACGGGCGTCATGCAATCAACTCGTACGAGCCTATGACTACAGGGGCCCTCGCCTACGGAGTTGATGTGCTCGATCGTGCGTGGGCTACCAAGCTGCGTACGGTGGTTGCCAGCCCAGCGTAGCTTTGACGGCTCCGGGCGTGGGCTAGCTAGCTGACTGCAACATGCGCTCGTCGTAGGCCGATGTACGTACCTAGATGGGGGCCCTTGTACATTGGGGGCCGGGGGCGGCCGCCCCCTCCTTCCCCCCCTCAGGGCCAGCCCTGAATAAATCCACGCCCAATCTCTATTCTTAATGGAGGAGTCCGTACGTCGTTCGTTCGTTCGTTTCCTCCCCTCTCATCGATCGAAGAAAGTCGCTAGCCCCATCCCTTGCGTGATCTCCTCCACGTTTCCGGATTTCATTCCTTTTTTCCTACTCTACAAAAAATCAGAACGCAATCCATCTTTCCTTTCATGCATATCTATCCTGTAGAAAATCGGGACACAATCCCTTCCTTCCCATTAACACACATTTCTCCTTTCATGCAATTATCTCCTTCCCACTAATCTCTCTTATATGTCTTTCTCATAGTTATCTAGGACCTGCTCATTTTCATCCAATTCAATTTGGACGAAGGAGACTTTCGCTGAGATAGAAAGAGACGAAACAAACTGATCACCGCCTTCCCGTCTCCTTCAGAACCATGACAAGGTCCTCCGGTTTTCCCGTGTCACCCCGTCACGCCGCCTCCGGCCAACCCATGTTGTGCCACTTTCGCGCGCGCGCGTGTGTTACTCATGTGTGCTTCTAGCCGGCAAGAATACATCGAGTCTTCATGTACGTAAGTATCCAGCCACCGTAGGAATCAATCGATTCTTCATGTACGTAAGCATCCAGCCACCATAGGAATCAATCGAGGCAGATGCATGTTGTATACGTGCACGCCTTGCCAGCATCCAATCGATCTGCTCCTGGAGCCAGCTATGCACTACCTCGTTCATGTACTAAACCACTCGATAAGTCGACGGCTAGATTAACCCTATACGAACAATTATATTGCATATTACATATACTACATAGGTACATACTTTGATGCAATTCTGATTTTATAGAAGGAGAAAAATAGATCACATGAATTCAGTACGCCAGGCCAGGTGTAGGTGTCATCCAAGTTTTGTGATTATTGTAAATGCACATCATTTGTAGCTTCTGCTATTCAAACCATATTTGACCACTTCTGCTATTTATGTACTTCCTCCATCTCAAAATAAGTGACTCAATTTTATACTAACTTTAGTACAGACGCATGGATGATGTTTGTACATTTTGCCTTTTATATTACCAGGAATGTGTTGGAGCACTCAATGTATTTCATTTGCCGTGGACTAACCACATAAATGGGTGTGCTCAAGAAACAAATTCAGGCAAGCTACATGGGTCTGATATCTATTGTCGTAATCGGCACCTTTCATTATTATTGTTATTGTTTTTACCTTGATTGTTTGTTGCTTTGCATTCATATGACTATTTAGGACCATACAAAAAATACATAATGGTCGACCAAACAAGGTGTATTCTCCCTATGAGTAGGCTTTTCTCAAGGTTGTTGTTTATTTGAAGGGCGCATATGCTTTTGTGGTGTATTCTCATTGTACCTTGATGAACTTCTTTTTCCATTTTTCGTATGCATAAAGTTTCAGGTTGAATACTCACTCAGACATCCCGCTTTTATGACCTGAAAAATATAAATAATATAATAATGTTAATATAAATAATATAATAGTATATATTTCTATTCATGCACTATATAATATGTTTATATATCTATTCGCAAAAAAAATGTTTATATATCATGAATCTATGGAGAAAGTTAGGAAAGAAAGAGGAAAAAGGCAAGTTTGATTTGGTCAAGAGAGATAAACCTTGAGAAAACAATAACAGCGAAAAGAAGGAACGTAAGGATTTGTTGCTTTACTTGGCCAACCCTTTTCCATCGTAATTTGATCCGAGGTTTCTTAGTAGTATTGGTGAAAGAAATCAAATAGAGTGAAAGCAAGGCTAATTTGCAAATAAAGCAGAAAACCGAAAGAGGAATGAGCTAGGAATGAATAAAGAAAGGGAAACGTTTCTACGCGGTGCGCCGGTCGAAACTTTCGGCTGGTCCCACGCGAGCCACTCAATCGGGGCCATCGTACGCCTGGCGCGAGCCCCTGCCCCCGCCTTATCTTCTTTCTCCAATCCCCTTCTCTCTTAGCCGCATCCACACACGGGGGTTGTCGCGCTCTTGGTCTTCCTCCTTCAGATCCCGTCGTCGCCATGGATGCGCCCGTCACCATGCCCGCTCCCTTCGCCATGGCCGCGCGCGATGAGGCCAAGCACCAGGATGCCTCTGACAAGCGAGCGGTGCTTCAACCGGCGTCCAAATATGCTACGATCGGTGAGCCAAAGTGCTACAATGGGCATAATTTTTTGCTACTACGGACGGTGACCGCGGTGACCCCACATGCAGATGCTGTGAACGCTCTGGATAGATGCTGGAACCGGCATGATTTTATGCTACTACGAGGTGGTGACCGCGGTGACCACGCGCCCACAGATGCTGCAACTCGCTCTTGCTAGATGTTGGAACCGGCAACGAAAAATGTTGGAACCACGGTGTTCATTTGCTGGAACCGGCGAGGTGATTTGCTACAACAGAAGACGCTAATGTTCACGACTTGCACGGCGACTACAACTAGCGGCGACGGCCATGATGTTCTTTTGCTACAACCGTGACCATGCTTTGCTACGACTATCATTAAAATCGTTGCCACGACGGCGGCCGTGTGTTTGCGACCTGCACGGTGAGCTACAACCGGTAGCAGACGGCTATAATGTTTTTTTACTACAACTATGTATCTGTTTTGCTTCATCCAGTGATGAAAATGTTGCCACGACGGCCGCCATGATTTTTCCATCAAAGAGATGTCTTCGTTGATGGCGACAATAGACGACAAGCACGACGAACAGGGGGCGAGCGGTGGCGACACCAGGGTGGCCGTTAGCCGCGGATGAGCGCGAGGTGGCGGCACGGGTGCGAAGCGGAGGTGGCACGGGCTGGATCCTGTGCGGGAGGAAGGAGAGATGCAGATCGAAGGGATCTGATTGCTCCAATCGGGCGGCTGCTAGGCGACCGGCCCAAATCTAGGCGGGTGCATCGGTGCAGATCAGCGCCCATAAAGAAAAGAGGAAACCCATCAAGCTTCCCATCAACATATCAAGCCTACGATCCCGGATAGAAGGAGTAAATTTGTCTACGTGTAACCAAATCAAGCTTTCCATCAACATATCAAGCGAAAAACAAGGGTTTTTACGCTAGGGATTCTATGTCGCCAGCCCATCTTTCGTTCGGATGTGGTCGACTCAAACGACATTGCCTTGATTGCTCATCGACCACAGACACAAAGGTGGCTCCCCCACCATGACTATGTATGAAGTCTCGATTGCCTACACCGGACACCGGGCTAGGTCGCGCGATCTGGCTTATTATCCATCCATGAGCATGCAACATGACACACCAGCGTCCCGTCCGGATGTCGACATGTGATAGAGGCCGCAAAGACCTGGGTTGTTGTATTGACGACAATCGTCGAGGATCGCTAAAGTCATAGCCATGGATAATCTCGCCACCCTTCTCCAGGCAGTAGCTGATATATACCAATATACCAATGACGTCAAAACATAGTTTACGCCACCATGGCCGATGACAATCGGCCTCACGTTACCTCTCTTTAGATATTGTTTCATCCCGTAGTAACGCACGGGTATTTAGCTAGTCAATGTTAAGTAACCTGTAAAACCCCTGTATAAGTCCGTACATCTAGCAAAATTGCTAAACTAATCCTAAGCTAAACATAGCCTAATTAACAAGGGCCGGCCATTAGTAGACAGAGTCCAGCCGGCCACACACGGCCATGTACAAGGGCCCTCGCGGCCATGGCCAAGAGCGGCAGCAGCAGTAGGTAGTAGCAGTACGCAGCGACAGCACGCGAGCAACGGCAAGCAGCAGCGCAGCCGCAACGCGGAGCAGTAGGCAGCGGCGAGCAGGGCACAACAGCGGCCGACCACAGTCAACAGGCAGCACGGCAGCGGGATCAGCAAGCAGCAGCATACGCAAGGAGCAGCATAGCAACCGGTAGCAAGCAAAGCAGCAGCAGGTGAGGCCACGCGCGGGCGAGCGCTCGCGGGGGCGTGACTGCCGGGGTAGCCAGGGCGTGCGCGCGCAGCAGGCACAACACACGGGCGGCAAGCACGGCAGGGGGCGGGCGCGCGGGAAAGCAGAAGGCGGGTGGGGCACCGGTGAGCGTCAGCAGCGGGTGGAGCTAGCGAGGTCCGAGGCGAGCAGCAAGCCGCGGCAGCAGCGAGGGGCGGAGCCCCGGGGCGGCCCCGGCGGAGCTCCGGCCATGGCGCGTAGCGGCGAATTCGGCAACGGAATCAAGGGGCTAAGGCAGGGGTGTGAGAGGGGAGCTCATAGCGACCATGAAGGCGAGGTCGGGGAGGTGCAGGGGTGCCCGGAGGCGGTGAATCTACGCGGCCGAGCTCGTTGGCCGAGGCGGAGAAGGCGACCATGTGACGCGGCGTAGCTCGATTCTGCGCCCGTACGTGGTTGATGAAGGCGAAGTCGGCAAGTCTCCTGGACGCGGTAGCGCAGCATGAGGTGGCTGGCGGACACGGTGGTTCGCGACGGCGCGCTCCTGTGAGCCGAGGCCATCTCGATCGAGAGGAGGTAGAGGGTGAGGGAGCGAAGGGGATCGAGCTAGGGTTCACAGTGGGAGAGAGGCGTCGAGGGAGGCACTTACCACCCCGGTCCCTGGGGACCCGTGGGATGGCTGACACGGGTCTAGACTACCTCCTCCCTCGCTACAGAGCAGGTAGTCTAGGCGGGCTGGGCTGCACTATATCACTGGGCTTAAAGTGCATAACGCATAATAGTTTTAATCTTTCCCTTTCTGTTAATTAATATAGCTCGTGTTTCTATTAATTGAGTGGGAAAATGATATTTGTTACTGATGAAAGTTGGCACTTAAATTCAAGGAAACATTTTGAGGCCACACACAAAATTTTATTTTATTTGTAAATGTTAAAATATTTTTTATTTAAAGTACAAATTTAAATGTTGTTGGACCACCTAAAATATTTCTAGGGTCAATTTAAGAATTAATTTGATGTGGGTTTCTTCATGAAAAATACCTATTGAATATTTGTAATATTATGAACTATATTTTGTTTGCATGTTTGAGGATGTAAATATTTGACTTGCAATTTAAATTTGAATTACTTGGGTTTGGATCAAAGTGATTTTTAGAAAATTAATTGCGATGACATGGCACCATTAGTGTGTGGTTACTATAGCTTAACTACCGGGGTGTTACATCTATCCACGGGAGGACTCCGGTAGCCCCCCCCCCCCCCCCCCCCAATGTTTTTTCTCTCCATCCACCTAACTAAAGGAAGCTCAAGGTCTACAACGTGTAAGATATAGTGCTAGGCTTCACGATTGTTCGTTGTATTGTCAGGTGACCAGGATTATTCGAGAGTGTGGTGTACAGGGTTTGTTGGGGATATGACTGCCAGGCATGACCCGCCCAGGAGGGTCCGGGTCAATGACAATGGCGGGTTATTTAAAAGAAGCCCAAAGAGTATACAAAGGTGAAGGTTTATGATAAATCTTGTAGTAGGCCCAAGCCCAGAGGTGGCTTAAGGCCCGTAAGTGTAAACCGCCATGTATGAATACGACTTGTAAGATAAGGCATGTAAGAGTTGTCACCAAGCCGGACACATTGTATGAGCCGACCAGGACTCTGTAGGCCGCAGGGCGTCAACCCGTGTATATAAGGGGACGACCCGACGGTGGTTTAGGGCAAGAAATAACAGATCGAGAGCCAAGCTAGCGTATTTTGCTCCTTGGTCATCGAAACCTAGCAATACCACATCAACTGGACTAGGCTTTACCTTCACCGCAAGGGGCCGAACCAGAATAAACCTCTTGTGTCCTTTGTCCAGATTAACCCCTTTAAGCTTCCTAGTTGCGATGGCTCCACGATTAATTCCTTTCGCTAGGACATCTGCCATGACAATTCCACGATAGTTGGCGCCCACCGTGGGGCCAGTGCACGGTGGATTTGAGTTCTTGAAGGGCAGCTTCGAAGGGCTCAAGGGATACGTTGTGGGCCGGATGACAAAGAGTCGTCGCGGCAAGCTCTACATCGACGACGAATGCTGGGGCCCCGACACCAGCTCAATTGAGTATGGGTACCGGGTCCCCTTCGGCGGAGTCCACGTCTTCATCTGCCGGATCGGCGAGCCGGGCCCTGAGCTGGACATCTGCACCGACCTCATCGAGACGGCTCAGCGTGTGACACCCTCCCGGACTCAGCCCGCCGTGAAGCGTGCCTTCATGGGTTGCATCCATGGAGGGGAGTTCTCTGAAGGATCTGTGGATGGCGGTGAGACGGCCATCTATTCTGATGGTGAGTCGTCCACAGGCGAGACAGATTCATTGTATCAACTACAAGATGGCGGGATTGGGGGCTATTCCGGTGGCAGAAGTATTCTGGACCCCTTTGAGCCACCGAACAGAGCAGGGGTCTTCGTGACTGGTACACAGCCCGCTCAAAACTCTACGGCTGCGGCAGTAATAACCTCCAAGATGGCCGCGACCGGGTCAGGAGACCCTGCGCGCCCGCCGGCTCAGGTGCTGATGGATCTTATGGATAGGATGACAGCCCTGTTGACCGCCGTGGTTGAACCGGTAGATAAGGCTCAGCATGATGCGGAGGTGGCACGGCTACGTGAGGAGGTAGCACAAGCCAAGGAAAACTTGGCGGCGGAGGACATCATGATGGCAGCGGACCGGACGGCTTTGGACGCCCGGGCTCAGCAACTTCAATCAGAGGCTTTTCGGCTCACAATGGATCTGAACGCATCAAACGAGGTCATGAGGAGAAGGCAACAGAAGGCTCAATCACGACTGCCTCTCACTTACGATCCTAGGAACCTTTTCCACACACCTGGAGCCGGTCCCAGTAACCCGCCGGAGGCAAACCGGATTACAACACCCGGAGCTGGGGCGCCGGGTCAGCCGCGGGCTATGGAACCCCCTCGTGTGAATACTGCTCCACCTCGTTAT
This sequence comes from Triticum aestivum, assembly GCF_018294505.1. Taxonomy (NCBI): domain Eukaryota; kingdom Viridiplantae; phylum Streptophyta; class Magnoliopsida; order Poales; family Poaceae; genus Triticum; species Triticum aestivum. Next base: position 13,446,763 of record NC_057806.1, on the reverse strand, counting down.
ACACCAATGCCACCGAGTCATTTTCCTAGCCCTCTGGAGAATCTAATCGATGCATCGGCACGCTTGGCGGCTCTCCCCATGGAAGGCGACTCGCCGACGGAGATCGAAACACGAAGGGTTAGAGAACTTCTTCAGACAGCTCTGGCACAGCAGGAATCATACTCTTATAGTCGGGACAGGATTCATTCAACCCCTCTCCCGAGCCGGAGCCCGAGCTATAGTAGGCATATGGATTCAGCGGCCATGTCCAGCAACTCCTAGCGCCGTGACCAGCCAGGCAGGTATGACCCGTCATGTGATGGAGCTCTTAACTTGGTTGACCAGGATAGGATCCGCCAAGAGGCCGAGCGGGCGGTTCAACATGCAGCTGAGCAGGCGGCTCACCAAGCCTTTCCGGTTTATCCGACGACCTCAGTTGAAGCAGGCGTGGCCATAAGGACAGGTGGTGTCCCTTTCTTGGTGCCGGCTCTACGTAATGAGCGTTTACCAAAGGATTTCAAGGGGCCTCGGAAGGTGCCTTATTACACAGCTGACTTACAACCCGGGGCATGGATCGAACGTTATGAGATGGCCATGGAGTTGCTAGAGGTCAGTGATGCAGTGATGGCTAAGTACTTCACCATGATGTTGGATGGAACAACTCGCACTTGGTTGAAAGGGTTGCCACCCAATTCCATCAGCTCATGGGCCGAGTTAAAGGCCCGGTTCATTCAGAACTTCAAAGATACATGCAAGCAACCCATGTCGATTGTGGACTTAACTAATTGCAAGCAAGAGGAAGGTGAATCCATGACCCATTGGGTGCGCCGGGTGAAGGAAATAATGCATTCATCTGATAAGATGGATGCCGGCTCCGCGGTCTTAATGTTGGAGAAAAAATGTCATTTTGAACCTCCGCAACAGAAGCTGAGGTGGCTCAAGCGTAATTGCAATGACATGGGCCAGCTGATGGCGGCTCTAGTCAAATACGCCGACTCTGAAAGTACCAAAGATCCCGCGTCTGACGAAGAGAAGGCAGGGAAGGGAAAGAAGAACGGCAATGGAAAAGGTCACCAACATAACCCGGCAAATGAAGGAGGTAATAAATGTAAGGCTGACGGTAGTCTGGAGTTTGTGGCTAACACCAACTCACAGGTCAATAATCAACGGCGTAAGGGGAGACCGCCTCCTCGGTCAGGCGGGTCAGGTCCCACCATCGAGCAGTTGCTAAATGAACCCTGTCCAAGACACGGCACCCGGAAGAAGCCGGCCACCCATCTATGGAAACACTGTACAATCATCAAGGCTTTCAAGAATTCTAACATGTTTGACGGTAATCATGGACCTGGCAACGGCTCAGGCGGTGGCGGTTTTCATGGCCCAGGCGGCGGCTCAGGCGGCGGCGGTTTTCATGGCCAGGGCCCTCAAAGCAATCAAGGCGGCTATAATCAGCAATCTGGCCAAGGTAATCAACAACAGCAATCCGGGTATCAGAGTAACCCGAAGCAGCTGAGCAGTGGGCAGTATCACATATTCACCACCAGCTTATGCAAAAGGGACCAGAAACTTCATAAGAGAGCTGTGAACACTGTTGGGCCGGTGGTTCCACGTTATTTGAGATGGTCTGAGCAGCCTATTTTGTGGAGTAGGGAAGATCACCTTCCCCGGGTTGATAATCCGGGTCACCTGGCCTTGGTGGTGGCCCCTCAGGTTGGTGGATATAAATTCACTAAAGTACTCATGGATGGAGGCAGTAGCATCAACATCCTCTATTATGAGACGTTCCGACGGATGGGGTTGACTGACAAAAGCCTTAAGACATCTAACACCGTTTTCCATGGAGTGGTGCCTGGGAAGTCGGCATATCCTGTTGGTAAGATTGAGTTGGAAGTAGCCTTTGGAGATGAGCATGATTTTAGGGCAGATAAGTTAACCTTTGAAGTGGTCAAAATCAAAAGCCCATATCACGCCCTGTTTGGACGATCGGCTTATGCAAAATTCATGGCACGGCCGTGTTATGTTTATCTGCAGCTTAAGATGCCTGGTTACAAGGGCACTATCATAGTGCATGGAAGTCGGAAGATAGCTTTGTAATGTGAAGAAGGTGATCCTGCTTACGCCGAATCTATTTGTGCGACAGAGGAGTTGAAGTTTTAAAAGGGTAATGTCGACCCGGAGGACATGATGTCTTTGAAGAAGCCAACTACAGAGCATGAGCCGGCGCTGAAGTTTAAGTCAGCTGATGATACCAAGATGATTGATTTTGTGCCTGGCGACTCATCCAAACAATTCATCATCAGTGCTAACTTGGATCAAAAATAGGAAAGCGCGCTCGTCGAGTTATTCCGTGAGAACCGGGACATCTTTGCATGGAAGCCTTCTGACATGCCGGGTGTATCGAGAGAACTTGCTGAGAATATCTAGGTATGATCATGTATATAGGCATCACGTCTGAGACAAGTAGACCGACTCCTGCCTGCATCTACTACTATTACTCCACACATCGACCACTATCTAGCATGCATCTAGAGTATTAAGTTCAAGAGAACAGAGTAACGCTTTAAGCAAGATGACATGATGTAGAGGGATAAACTCATGCAATATGATGAAAACCCCATCTTGTTATCCTCGATGGCAACAATACAATATGTGCCTTGCTGCCCCTACTGTCATTGGGAAAGGACACCGCAAGATTGAACCCAAAGCTAAGCACTTCTCCCATTGCAAGAAAGATCACTCTATTAGGCCAAACCAAACTGATAATTCTGAGAGACTTGCAAAGATAACCAATCATACATAAAAGAATGCAGAGAAGATTCAAATATTGTTCATAGATAAACTTGATCATAAACCCACAATTGATCGATCTCAACAAACACACCGCAAAAGAAGATTACATCTAATAGATCTCCACAAGAGAGGGGGAGAACTTTGTATTGAGATCCAAAAAGAGAGAACAAGCCATCTAGCTAATAACTATGGACCCATAGGTCTGAAGTAAACTACTCACACTTCATCGGAGAGGCTATGGTGTTGATGTAGAAGCCCTCCATGATCGATGCCTCCTCCGGTGGAGCTCCGGAACAGGCCTCAAGATGGGATCTAGTGGATACAAGAAGTTACAGCGGTGGAATTAGGGTTTTGGCTCCGTATCTGGTAGTTTGGGGGTACGTAGGTATATATGGGAGGAAGGAGTACGTCAGTGGAGCAACAGGGGGGCATGAGGGTGGAGGGCGCGCCTGGGGGTAGGCGCGCCCCCTACCTCGTGCCTTCCTCGTTGATTGCTTGACATAGGGTCCAAGTCCTCTGGATCATGTTCGTTCCGAAAATCACGTTCCCAAAGGTTTCATTCCGTTTGGACATCATTTGATATTCTTTTTCGGCGAAACCCTAAAATAGGCAAAAACAACAATTCTGGTATGGGCCTCCGGTTAATAGCTTAGTCCCAAAAATAATATAAAAGTGTATAATAAAGCCCAATAATGTCCAAAACAGAATATAATATAGCATGGAACAATCAAAAATTATAGATACGTTGGAGACGTATCAAGCATCCCCAAGATAAATTCCTGCTCGCCCTCGAGTAGGTAAATGATAAAAACAGAATTTTTGATGTGGAATGCTACTTGGCATAATTTCAACGTAATTCTTCTTAATTGTGGTAAGAATATTCAGATCAGAAAGATTCAAGACAAAAGTTTAATATTGACATAGAAATATTAATACTTCAAGCATACTAACTAAGGAATTATGTCTCTTCAAAATAACATGGCCAAAGAAAGTTATCCCTACAAAATCATATAGACTGGCTATGCTCTATCTTCACCACACAAAGTATTTAAATCATGCACAACCCCGATGACAAGCCAAGCAATTGTTTCATACTTTTGATGTTCTCAAACTTTTTCAATCTTCACGCAATACATGAGCGTGAGCCATGGACATAGCACTTTTAGGTGGAATAGAATGGTGGTTGTGGAGGAGACAAAAACGGGGAAGATAGTCTCACATCAACTAGGCGTATCAACGGGCTATGGAGATTCCCATCAATAGATATCAATGTGAGTGAGTAGGGCTTTCCATGCAACGGATGCACTAGAGCTATAAGTATATGAAAGCTCAACAAAAGGAACTAAGTGGGTGTGCATCCAAGTCGCTTGCTCATGAAGACCTAGGGCATTTTGAGGAAGCCCATAATTGGAATATACAAGCCAAGTTCTATAATAAAAAATTCGCACTAGTATTTGAAAGTGATAACATAGGAGACTCTCTATTATGAAGATCATGGTGCTACTTTGAAGCACAAGTGTGGTAAAAGGATAGTAGCATTGTCCCTTCTCTCTTTTTCTCTCAATTTTTTTATTTGGGCCTTTTCTCCCCTTTTTTATGGCCTCTTCTTTTTTTTTCATCCGGAATCTCATCCCAACTTGTGGGGGAATCATAGTCTCCATCATCCTTTCCTCACTAGGACAATGCTCTAAAAATGATGATCATCACACTTTTATTTACTTACAACTCAACAATTACAACTCGATACTTAGAACAAAATATGACTCTATGTGAATGCCTCCGGCGGTGTACCAGGATACGCAATGAATCAAGAGTGACATGTATGAAAGAATTATGAATGGTGGCTTTGCCACAAATACAATGTCAACTACATGATCATGCAAAGCAATATGACAATGATGGAGCGTGTCATAGTAAACGGAACGGTGGAAAGTTGCATGGCAACATATCTCGGAATGGCTATGGAAATGCCATGATAGGTAGGTATGGTGGCTGTTTTGAGGAAGGTATATGGTGGGTGTATGATACCGGCGAAAGGTGTGCGGTATTAGAGAGGCTAGCAATGGTGGAAGGAAGAGAAGTGCGTATGATCCATGGACTCAACCTTAGTCATAAAGAACTCATATACTTATTGCAAAAATCTACAAGTTATCAAAGCAAAGTATTACGCGCATGCTCCTAGGGGGGGTAGATTGGTAGGAAAAGACCATCGCTCGTCCCCGACCGCCACTCATAAGGAAGACAATTAATAAATAAACCATGCTCCGACTTCATCACATAACGGTTCACCACACGTGCATGCTACGGGAATCACAAACTTTAACACAAGTATTTCTCAAATTCACAACTACTCAACTAGCATGACTCTAATATCACCATCTCCATATCTCAAAACAATTACCAAGTGTCAAACTTCTCATAGTATTCAACACACTCATAAGAGAAATTTTTATTAATTTGAATGCCTAACATATTTAAAGCAAATTACCATGCTGTTTTGTAGGACTCTCAAAACAATCTAAGTGAAGCATGAGAGAGCAATAGTTTCTATAAAACAAATCCACCGACGTGCTCTAAAAGATATAAGTGAAGCACTAGAGCAAAACTATATAACTCAAAAGATATAAGTGAAGCACATAGAGTATTCTAAAACTTTCCAAATCATGTGTGTCTCTGTCAAAAGGTGTGTAAAGCAAGGATTATTGTGGAAAACTAACAAATAAAGACTTAAATAATACAAGACACTCCAAGCAAAACACATATCATGTGGTAAATAAAAATATAGCTCCAAGTAAAGTTACCGGTGGAAGTAGACGAAAGAGGGGATGCCTTCCGGGGCATCCCCAAGCTTTGGCTTTTAGGTGTCCTTAGATTATCTTGGGGTGCCATGGGCATCCCCAAGCTTAGGCTCTTGCCACTCCTTGTTCCATAATCCATCAAATCTTTTGACCCAAAACTTGAAAACTTCACAACACAAAACTTAAAGTAGAAAAACTCGTGAGCTCCATTAGCGAAAGAAAACAAAACACCACTTCAAGGTACTGTAATGTACTCATTCTTTATTTATATTGGTGTTAAACCTACTTTATTCCAACTTCTCTATGGTTTATAAACTATTTTACAAGCCATAGATTCATCAAAATAAGCAAACAACACACGAAAAACAGAATCTGTCACAAACAGAACAGTCTGTAGTAATCTGTAGCTAACGCAATATATGGAACCCCAGAAATTCTAAAATAAATTACTGGACGTGAGGAATTTATCTATTAATAATCTGCAAAAAGAATTAACTAAATAGAACTTTCCAAATAAAAATGGCAGCAATTCTCGTGAGCGCTAAAGTTTCTGTTTTTTACAGCAAGATTAAAAAGACTTTCCCCAAGTCTTCCCAACGGTTCTACTTGGTACAAACACTAATTAAACACAAAAAACACAACCATAACATAGTCTAGATAAATTATTTATTTAATAACAGCAAGGATAAATATTGGGTTGACTCCCAACAAGCACTTTTCTTTAAAGCCTTATAGCTAGGCATAATATTTCAATGATGCTCACATGAAAGACAAGAATTGAAGCACAAAGAGAGCATCATAAAACACATGGCAAACACATTTAAGTCTAACATACTTCCTATGCATAGGCATCTTATAGGCAAACAAATTATCAAGGCAAGCAAAAACTAGCATATGCAAGGAAGCGGAAAGAAACAATAGCAATCTCAACATAACGAGAGGTAATTTAGTAACATGAAAATTTCTACCACCATATTTTCCTCTCTCATAATAATTATATGTAGGATAATAAGAAAATTCAACAAAATAGCTATCACATAAAATATTTTCAACACGATCCACATGCATGTAAAGTTGACACTCTTCCAAAATAGTGGGATTAACATTAACTAAAGTCATGACCTCTCCAAACCCACTTTTATCAAAAATTTCATAAGATTGAACATTCTCCAAATATGTGGGATCTAAAGTTGACACTCTTCCAAACCCACTTTCAATAATATTGCAAACACTATTATCAATCTCATTTTCATCATGGGGCTTAAATGAAGAATCACCCCAATCATGATCATTGCAACAAGTAGAGGACGTAACAAAACTAGCATGCCCAAGATTAGGGTTTTGTATATTATTAGCACAATTTACATAAATAGGATTTATAATAAAATCATTGCAATCATGCTTTTTATTCAAGATCTATCGTGAATTGCTTCATAAAGTAATTCATCACACTTTTCAGATTCACGAATTGCAAGAAAAAGTTCATAAAGATAATCTAGTGCACAAAACTCACTAGCAATTGGTTCATCATAATTGGATCTCTTAAAAAGATTAGCAAGCAGATGAGGATCCATAGATCTTAGGTTCTCTGTTTAGTAATAAATAAACAACTATTCCAACCAAACGAGCAAACGAGCCAAGTAAGACATCGAAGCAAATGGAAAGACGAAGAGAAGAAGGGCGAATAAAACGGCAAGGGTGAAGTGGGGTAGAGGAAAACGAGAGGCAAATGGCAAATAATGTAATGCGGGAGATAAGGGTTTGTCATGGGTACTTGGTATGTCTTGACTTGCAACGGCGCTACAAGTGACTCGTTGTCGAGAGTCAAATCTTGACTTATCTTGCGCGAACCTCACCGGCAACGGCGCCAGAAAACCTTCTTGCTACCTCTTGAGCACTTGCGTTGGTTTTCCCTTGAAGAGGAAAGGGCGGTGCATCAAAGTAGCGTAAGTAGTTCCCTCAGTTTTTGAGAACCAAGGTATCAATCCAGTAGGAGGCCACGCACGAGTCCCTCGCACCTACACAAACAAATAAATCCTCGCAACCAACGCGATAAGGGGTTGTCAATCCCTACACGGTCACTTAAGAGAGTGAGATCTGATAGATATGATAAGATAATATTTTTGGTATTTTTATGATAAAGATGCAAAGTAAAATAAATAGCAAAAGAAATAACTAAGTATTGGAAGATTAATATGATGGAAGATAGACCCGGGGCCATATGTTTCACTAGTGGCTTCTCTCGAGAGCATAAGTATTTACGGTGGGTGAACAAATTACTGTTGAGCAATTGACAGAATTGAGCATAGTTATGAGAATATCTAGGTATGATCATGTATATAGGCATCACGTCTGAGACAAGTAGACCGACTCCTGCCTGCATCTACTACTATTACTCCACACATCGACCACTATCCAGCATGCATCTAGAGTATTAAGTTCAAGAGAACAGAGTAATGCTTTAAGCAAGATGACATGATGTAGAGGGATAAACTCATGCAATATGATGAAAACCCCATCTTGTTATCCTCGATGGCAACAATACAATACGTGCCTTGTTGCCCCTACTGTCACTGGGAAAGGACACCGCAAGATTGAACCCAAAGCTAAGCACTTCTCCCATTGCAAGAAAGATCAATCTATTAGGCCAAACCAAACTGATAATTCTGAGAGACTTGCAAAGATAACCAATCATACATAAAAGAATTCAGAGAAGATTCAAATATTGTTCATAGATAAACTTGATCATAAACCCACAATTCATCGATCTCAACAAACACACCGCAAAAGAAGATTACATCGAATAGATCTCCACAAGAGAGGGGGAGAACTTTGTATTGAGATCCAGAAAGAGAGAAGAAGCCATCTAGCTAATAACTATGGACCCGTAGGTTTGAAGTAAACTACTCACACTTCATCGGAGAGGCTATGGTGTTGATGTAGAAGCCCTCCGTGATCGATGCCTCCTCCGGCGAAGCTCCGAAACAGGCCCCAAGATGGGATCTCGTGGATACAGAAAGTTACGGCGATGGAATTAGGGTTTTGGCTCCGTATATGGTAGTTTGGGGGTATGTAGGTATATATAGGAGGAAGGAGTACATCGGTGGAGCAATAGGGGGCCCACGAGGGTGGAGGGCGCGCCTGCGGGGTAGGCGCGTCCCCTACCTTGTGCCTTCCTCGTTGATTGCTTGGCGTAGGGTCCAAGTCCTCTGGATCATGTTCATTCCGAAAATCACGTTCCCAAAGGTATCATTCCGTTTGGACTCCGTTTGATATTCTTTTTCCGCGAAACCCTAAAATAGGCAAAAAAAACAACAATTCTGGGCTGGGTCTCCGGTTAATAGGTTAGTCCCAAAAATAATATAAAAGTGTATAATAAAGCCCAATAATGTCCAAAACAGAATATAATATAGCATGGAACAATCAAAAATTCTAGATACGTTGGAGACGTATCAAGCATCCCCAAGATAAATTCCTGCTCGCCCTCGAGTAGGTAAATGATAAAAAAAGAATTTTTGATGTGGAATCCTACTCGATCGAGAGGAGGTAGAGGGTGAGGGAGCGAAGGGGATCGAGCTAGGGTTCACAGTGGGAGAGAGGCGTCGAGGGAGGCACTTAGGGCCAGTTCTTTTGGTGGCTTCCAGAATAAGCTGCAATAAGCAGCGCCCTACCTAGCTTATTCTAGAAGCTGAACCAAACTTATTTTTTTAGAAGCCTAGTAGTTAAGACTTAACTAGTAGACTTTTAAAAAGAAAATCTTGGTTGGGCTTCTAGAATAAGCTGGGTAGGGGGCAACTTATTCTGGAAGCCCAAAAAGCTAGCAAAAGAACTGGCCCTTATCCACCCCGGTCCCCGGGGACCCGTGGGATGGCTGACACGGGTCTAGACTACCTCCTCCCTCGCTACAGAGCAGGTAGTCTAGGCGGGCTGGGCTGCACTATATCACTGGGCTTAAAGTGCATAACGCATAATAGTTTTAATCTTTCCCTTTCTGTTAATTAATATAGCTCGTGTTTCTATTAATTGAGTGGGAAAATGATTTTTGTTACTGATGAAAGTTGGCACTTAAATTCAAGGAAACATTTTGAGGCCACACACAAAATTTTATTTTATTTGTAAATGTTAAAATATTTTTTATTTAAAGTACAAATTTAAATGTTGTTGGACCACCTAAAATATTTCTAGGGTCAATTTAAGAATTCATTTGATGTGGGTTTCTTCATGAAAAATACCTATTGAATATTTGTAATATTATGAACTATATTTTGTTTGCATGTTTGAGGATGTAAATATTTGACTTGCAATTTAAATTTGAATTACTTGGGTTTGGATCAAAGTGATTTTTAGAAAATTAATTGTGATGACATGGCACCATTAGTGTGTGGTTACTATAGCTTAACTACCGGGGTGTTACATCTATCCACGGGAGGACTCCGGTATCCCCCCCATGTTTTTTCTCTCCATCCACCTAACTAAAGGAAGCTCAAGGCCTACAACGTGTAAGATATAGTGCTAGGCTTCACGATTGTTCGTTGTATTGTCAGGTGACCAGGATTATTCGAGAGTGTGGTGTACAGGGTTTGTTGGGGATATGACTGCCAGGCATGACCCGCCCAGGAGGGTCCGGGTAAATGACAATGGCGGGTTATTTAAAAGAAGCCCAAAGAGTATACAAAGGTGAAGGTTTATGATAAAGCTTGTAGTAGGCCCAATCCCAGAGGCGGCTTAAGGCCCATAAGTGTAAACCGCCATGTATGAATACGACTTGTAAGATAAGGCATGTAAGAGTTGTCACCGAGCCGGACACATTGTATGAGCCGACCGAGACTCTATAGGCCGCAGGGCGTCAACCCGTGTATATCAGGGGACGACCCGACGGTGGTTTAGGGCAAAAAATAACAGATCGAGAGCCAAGCTAGCGTATTTCTCTCCTTCGTCATCGAAACCTAGCAATACCACATCAATTGGACTAGGCTTTACCTTCACCGCAAGGGGCCGAACCAGAATAAACCTCTCGTGTCCTTTGTCCAGATTAACCCCTTTAAGCTTCCAAGTTGCGATGGCTCCACAATTAATTCCTTTCGCTAGGACATCTGCCGTGACAATTCCATGATAGTTGGCGCCCACCGTGGGGCCATCGCACGGTGGATTTGAGTTCTTGAAGGGCAGCTTCGAAGGGCTCAAGGGATACGTTGTGGGCCGGATGACAAAGAGTCGTCGCAGCAAGCTCTACATCGACGACGAATGATGGGGCCCCGACACCGGCTCAATTGAGTATGGGTACCGGGTCCCCTTCGGCGGATTCCACGTCTTCATCTGCCGGATCGGCGAGCCGGGCCCTAAGCCGGACATCTGCACCGACCTCATCGAGACGGCTCAGCGTGCGAGACCCTCCCGGACTCAGCCCGCCGTGAAGCGTGCCTTCGTGGGTTGCATCCATGGAGGGAAGTTCTCTGAAGGATCTGTGGATGGCAGTGAGACGGCCATCTATTCTGATGGTGAGTCGTCCACAGGCGAGACAGATTCATTGTATCAACTACAAGATGGCGGGATTGGGGGCTATTCCGGTGGCAGAAGTATTCTGGACCCCTTTGAGCCACCGAACAGAGCGGGGGTCTTCGTGACTAGTACACAGCCCGCTCAAAACTCTACGGCTGCGGCAGCAATAACCTGCAAGATGGCCGCGATCGGGTCAGGAGACCCTGCGCACCCGCCGGCTCAGGTGTTGATGGATCTTATGGATAGGATGACAACCCTATTGACAGCCGTGGTTGAACCGGCAGATAAGGCTCAGCATGATGCGGAGGTGGCACGGCTACGTGAGGAGGTAGCACAAGCCAAGGAAAACTTGGCGGCGAAGGACATCATGATGGCAGCGGAGCGGACGGCTTTGGACGCCCGGGCTCAGCAACTTCAATCAGAGGCTTTTCGGCTCACAATGGATCTGAACGCATCAAACGAGGTCATGGGGAGAAGGCAACAGAAAACTCAATCACGACTGCCTCTCACTTACGATCCTAGGAACCTTTTCCACACACCTGGAGCCGGTCCCAGTAACCCGCCGGAGGCAAACCGGATTACAACACCCGGAGCTGGGGCGCCGGGTCAGCCGCGGGCTATGGAACCCCCTCGTGTGAATACTGCTCCGCCTCGTTATACACCAATGCCACCGGGTCATTTTCCTAGCCCTTTGGAGAATCTAATCGATGCATCGGCACGCTTGGCGACTCTCCCCATGGAAGGCGACTCGCCGACGGAGATCGAAACGCGAAGGGTTAGAGAACTTCTTCAGACAGCTCTGGCACAGCAGGAATCATACTCTTATAGTCGGGACAGGATTCATTCAACCCCTCGCCCGAGCCGGAGCCCGAGCTACAGTATGCATATGGATTCAGCGGCCATGTCCAGCAATGCCCAGCGCCGTGACCAGCCACGCAGGTATGACCCGTCATGTGATGGAGCTCTTAACTTGGTTGACCAGGATAGGATCCGCCAAGAGGCCGAGCGGCTGGTTCAACAGGCAGCTGAGCAGGCGGCTCACCAAGCCTTTTCGGTTTATCCGACGACCTCAGTTGAAGCAGGCGTGGCCATAAGGACAGGTGGTGTCCCTTTCTTGGTGCCGGCTCTACGTAATGAGCGTTTACCAAAGGATTTCAAGGGGCCTCAGAAGGTGCCTTATTACACAGCTGACTTACAACCCGGGGCATGGATCGAACGTTATGAGATGGCCATGGAGTTGCTAGAGGTCAGTGATGCAGTGATGGCTAAGTACTTCACCATGATGTTGGATGGAACAACTCGCACTTGGTTGAAAGGGTTGCCACCCAATTCCATCAGCTCATGGGCCGAGTTAAAGGCCCGGTTCATTCAGAACTTCAAAGATACATGCAAGCAACCCATGTCGATTGTGGACTTGACTAATTGCAAGAAAGAGGAAGGTGAATCCATGACCCATTGGGTGCGCTGGGTGAAGGAAATAATACATTCATCTGATAAGATGGATGCCGGCTCCGCGGTCTTAATGTTGGAGAAAAAATGTCATTTCGAACCTCTGCAACAGAAGCTGGGGCGGCTCAAGCGTAATTGCAATGACATGGGCCAGCTGATGGCGGCTCTGGTCAAATACGCCGACTCTGAAAGTACCAAAGATCCCGCGTCTGACGAAGAGAAGGCAGGGAAGGGAAAGAAGAACGGCAATGGAAAAGGTCACCAGCACAACCCGGCAAATCAAGGAGGTAATAAATGTAAGGCTGACGGTAGTCTGGAGTTTGTGGCTAACACCAACGCACACGGCAATAATCAACGACGTAAGGGGAGGCCACCTCCTCGGTCAGGCGGGCCAGGTCCCACCCTTGAGCAGTTGCTAAATGAACCCTGTCCAAGACACGGCACCCGAAAGAAGCCAGCCACCCATCTGTGGCAAGACTGTACAATCATGAAGGCTTTCAAGAATTCTAACATGTTTGATGGTAATCATGGACCTGGCAACGGCTCAGGCGGTGGCGGTTTTCATGGCCCGGGCGGCGGCTCAGGCGGCGGCGGTTTTCATGGCCAGGGCCCTCAAAGCAATCAAGGCGGCTATAATCAGCAATCTGGCCAAGGTAATCAACAACAGCAATCCGGGTATCAGAGTAACCCGAAGCAGCTGAGCAGTGGGCAGTATCACATATTCACCACCAGCTTATGCAAAAGGGACCAGAAACTTCATAAGAGAGCTGTGAACACTGTTGGGCCGGTGGTTCCACGTTATTTGAGATGGTCTGAGCAGCCTATTTTGTGGAGTAGGGAAGATCACCTTCCCCGGGTTGATAATCTGGGTCACCTGGCCTTGGTGGTGGCCCCTCAGGTTGGTGGATATAAATTCACTAAAGTACTCATGGATGGAGGCAGTAGCATCAACATCCTCTATTATGAGACGTTCCGACGGATGGGGTTGACTGACAAAAGCCTTAAGACATCTAACACCGTTTTCCATGGAGTGGTGCCTGGGAAGTCGGCATATCCTGTTGGTAAGATTGAGTTGGAAGTAGCCTTTGGAGATGAGCATGATTTTAGGGCAGATAAGTTAACCTTTGAAGTGGTCAAAATCAAAAGCCCATATCACGCCCTGTTTGGACGATCGGCTTATGCAAAATTCATGGCACGGCCGTGTTATGTTTATCTGCAGCTTAAGATGCCTGGTTACAAGGGCACTATCATAGTGCATGGAAGTTGGAAGATAGCTTTGGAATGTGAAGAAGATGATGCTGCTTACGCCGAATCTATTTGTGCGACAGAGGAGTTGAAGTTTTAAAAGGGTAATGTCGACCCGGCGGACATGATGTCTTTGAAGAAGCCAACTACAGAGCATGAGCCGGCGCTGAAGTTTAAGTCAGCTGATGATACCAAGATGATTGATTTTGTGCCTGGCGACTCATCCAAATAATTCATCATCAGTGCTAACTTGGATCAAAAATAGGAAAGCGCGCTCGTCGAGTTATTCCGTGAGAACCGGACATCTTTGCATGGAAGCCTTCTGACATGCCGGGTGTATCGAGAGAACTTGCTGAGAATATCTAGGTATGATCATGTATATAGGCATCACGTCTGAGACAAGTAGACCGACTCCTGCCTGCATCTACTACTACTACTCCACACATCGACCACTATCCAGCATGCATCTAGAGTATTAAGTTCAACAGAACAGAGTAACGCTTTAAGCAAGATGACATGATGTAGAGGGATAAACTCATGCAATATGATGAAAACCCCATCTTGTTATCCTCGATGGCAACAATACAATACGTGCCTTGCTGCCCCTACTGTCACTAGGAAAGGACACCGCAAGATTGAACCCAAAGCTAAGCACTTCTCCCATTGCAAGAAAGATCAATCTATTAGGCCAAACCAAACTGATAATTCTGAGAGACTTGCAAAGATAACCAATCATACATAAAAGAATTCAGAGAAGATTCAAATATTGTTCATAGATAAACTTGATTATAGACCCACAATTCATCGACCTCAACAAACACTCCGCAAAAGAAGATTACATCGAATAGATCTCCACAAGAGAGGGGGAGAACTTTGTATTGAGATCCAAAAAGAGAGAACAAGCCATCTAGCTAATAACTATGGACCCATAGGTCTGAAGTAAACTACTCACACTTCATCGGAGAGGCTATGGTGTTGATGTAGAAGCCCTCCGTGATCGATGCCTCCTCCGGCGGAGCTCCGGTACAGGCCCCAAGATGGGATCTAGTGGATACAAGAAGTTACAGCGGTGGAATTAGGGTTTTGGCTCCGTATCTGGTAGTTTGGGGGTACGTAGGTATATATGGGAGGAAGGAGTACGTCGGTGGAGCAACAGGGGGGAATGAGGGTGGAGGGCGCGCCTGGGGGTAGGCGCGCCCCTACCTCATGCCTTCCTCGTTGATTGCTTGACGTAGGGTCCAAGTCCTCTGGATCATATTCGTTCCGAAAATCACATTCCCAAAGGTTTCATTCCGTTTGGACATCGTTTGATATTCTTTTTCTGCGAAACCCTAAAATAGGCAAAAACAACAATTCTGGTATGGGCCTCCGGTTAATAGGTTAGTCCCAAAAATAATATAAAAGTGTATAATAAAGCCCAATAATGTCCAAAACAGAATATAATATAGCATGGAACAATCAAAAATTATAGATACGTTGGAGACGTATCAGTTGTAAGCGTTTAAGTTTTCTGGATGCTTATTCTGGCTATCATCAGATCAAGATGGCGGTGAAGGACCAAGAGAAGACGGCTTCCATTACTCCGTTTGGAGCCTTCTGCTATGTTTCTATGCCCTTTGGGCTTAAGAGTGCCCAGGCGACTTATCAATGGTGTGTGCAGAACTGTCTTCATGATCAGATTGGGCATAACGTTCATGCTTATGTGGATGATATAGTGGTGAAATCCAGAGAGAAGGAAACTCTGGTAGATGATCGGAAGGAGACCTTTGATAACCTCCGGGTCTACAAAATGATGCTTAACCCGACCAAGTGTGTTTTTGGACTCCCAGCTGGCAAGCTTTTGGGTTTTTTGGTGTCTAACAGAGGCATTGAGGCTAATCCAGGGAAAATTAAGGCGATTACGTCTTTGGCTAAGCCGGCGTGCATCAATGACATTCAGTGGCTGGCGGGTCGGGTCGCAGCTTTAAGCCGGTTAGGCGAGAAGGCTATGCCATTGTATCAAATGATGAAGAAGACTGATAGTTTTGTCTAGAGTGATGCTGCTAACTCTGCATTTGAAGATCTGAAAAAACAGCTCGGCGAGCCGCTAATTTTTGCCGCTCCCATTGAGAAGGAGCCATTGTTGTTATATGTGGCTGCAAACACACGTGCTGTCAGTGTGGCCATTGTTGTCGAGCACAAGGAGGCTGGCAAGGAACATCCGGTTCAACGGCCGGTTTAATATGTCAGTGAGGTACTCATTGAGTCCAAACAGAGATATCCACATTGGCAGAAGCTTGTTTATGGGGTGTTCATGGCAAGCCGGAAGCTTAAGCATTAATTTCAGGGTCATCCTATTATTGTGGTTAGCTCTACTCCTTTAGGAGATATTATTCAAAATAGAGAAGCTACAGGACGAGTTGCCAAGTGGGCCATTGAACTTGGGTCTCATGGTTTAAAGTACGTGCCACGTACTTCCATCAAATCTCAAGCACTGGTGGACTTCATTAATGATTGGAAAGAGTTGCAGATACCTGAAGAGAAGCCAGACAACACATATTGGACGATTCATTTTGATGGGTCCAGACAGTTGGAAGGCTCGGGGGCTGGAGTTGTTTTAACTTCTCCTCAAGGTGACAAATTTTGTTATGTGTTGCGATTGATGTTTCCTTGTACTAACAACGCAGCTGAGTATGAGGCCTTACTCCATGGCCTTCGAATGGCTAGAGAAATGAGCTTAAGCCGGGTACGGTGCCTTGGCGACTCAGATTTGGTGGCTCAGCAAGTTTCGAGCAAGTGGGATTCCAAGGATCCTCTCTTGGCGGCTTTTCGCCGTGAGGTTGACGTTGTTGCTGGACACATCAAGGGTTATTAAGTGGAGGGCATTGACCGCAGAAAGAACGAAGCAGCTGATGCTTTAATCCGGTTGGGATCTCAGCGTAAGCCGGTGCCACCTAACACTTTTTTAGATGTTCTTCATAACCCTTCTGTCAAGTTGCCTACAGAGGAAGACTTGGCTGTTCCAGACCCGGAAGCACAATTGGTGGTGGCTCTTCATGTCATCCCGGATTGGACAGTGCCGTATTTGGCTTATATGACCCGGGGCAAGTTGCCGGATGATGAGACCTTGGCTAGACAGATAACCCGGCGGTCTAAGTCAATGACAATTTCCAATGGTGAGTTGTATCATCGCAGTGTCACCGGAGCGTTTCAACATTGTGTCTCTCTTGAAGAAGGCCAAGAAATTCTTCGTGAGATCCATGAAGGAGATTGTGGCCATCATGTCAGTTCAAAATCTCTTGTGGCCAAAGCTTTTCGTCATGGTGTTTACTGGCTAACGGCTCACGCCGATGTAGAGGATCTGGTCAGTAGGTGCGATGGGTGTCAAAAATTTGCACGACGAGTGCATGTGCCGGCTCAAGAATTGCGGATGATTCCAATTACTTGGCTGTTTGCAGTCTGGGGGCTTGACATGGTTGGACCTTTCAAAAGATCCAAAGATAAGAAGACGAACCTTTTGGTGGCAGTGGACAAGTTCACAAAATGGGTTGAGACAGAGCCGATCAGTAAGTGTGATGCGGCCACGGTTGTCCATTTCATGAAGAAGGTGATCTTTCGTTTTGGCTTTCCACACAGCATTATCACTGACAATGGCACCAACTTGTCCCAAGGAGATATGGAAGAGTTATGTCAACGGGAGCATATCCGGCTTGATGTCTTGTCGGTAGCTCACCCCCAATCCAATGGTCAAGCTGAACGAGCCAATCAGGAAATCCTAAAAGGTATAAAACCCTGGCTTATGGTCCCTTTGCAACGGACGCCGGGTTGTTGGGTGGAAAAATTACCCTCTGTGATATGGAGCATCAATACTACCCCTAACAGGTCTATGGGTTATATGCCTTTTTTCATGGTTTATGGAGCAGAGGCAGTTCTGCCCAGTGACATCCGTCATGACTCGCCCCGCGTGGCGGCTTACGTTGAAGCTGATAATGAACAAGCTCGACAGGATGCGCTTGACTTATTAGATGAAGAGCGAGACTTGGCAGCGGCCCGATCAGCAATTTACCAACAGGACCGGCGCCGTTATCACAGCCGCCGGGTTAAGTCCAGAACCTTTCAAGAAGGTGACCTAGTGTTCCGGCTCATCCAGGATCAGTATGATACGCACAAGCTATCCCCACCTTGGGCAGGACCCTTTGTGGTCAGCAAGAACTTAAAAAACGGGTCTATTACCTTATCGATGTTCGAGAGCACAAAAACACACGTAAATCGGAGGAGGATACTCGCCGGCCATGGAATATTGCTCATCTTCGACCTTACTACACTTGAGCCACCGGCTCTCATAATGTACATACTTTGACGTTGTATATATTATGATAAGTAATAAAGCAGGACCTATGTCCTTTTCATCTTCAATGATCATATATCTTTATTATTTTAATTATTAAACAGCCAGTTGGGGGCTGATCGTATTCGAATCTAGCTTAACCTTCTCGGTCCGGCTCATGATCATATTCGAATCTAACCGTTAAAACTTCATGGTCACCAGGGGGCTTCCTGTTCAAACATAGGTCGTATTCGAACCAAAGAGAACATAGCTGTCGTAACCCTCTTGATCGGCGCAAAGCCAAACTCACTAGCGGGCTTCTTGATCATATACGAATCATAGCTTAACCCATTTTGAGTCCGACTTGGATCGTATTTGAATCAGGGTCGTTAAAAAATTCTCAAGATCATTTGGGGGCTTCCTGTTCAAACATAGGTCGTATTCGAACCAAAGAGAACATAGCTCTCGATACCCTCTTGATCGGCGCAATGCCAAAGCCACTGGGGGCTACATGATCGTATCTGAGTCCTAGCTTAACCCCTTTGGTCCGGTTTACTGATCTTTATTCGAATCAGAATCCTCCAAATTTTTCTTAAATGCTTTATTTACATTGTTTGAAAGATACTCTTTTGTTTTATTGGCTTTTTGTTGTCTCGAATCTAACTATAAGGTTGGTTTCAATTTAAACTGGCTTGGTTCTTTGACAATAAGTTGCCAATGTATAACAGTCATCAGGCATATGGAGTATTGACTTATAAATGATTGGGTTGTCACCCTTACTGTCCGGATCACACAAGCCGGCAGTCCAGAATCAAAGAATAGAGGTATGACATTGTCGTTCATAAACAGACTTATCGGTGTATTTTCTTTAATCAAAGGCTTTTCAGCCTTGTTTATCTTTACATCTGGTCCTGATTATTCCATTATGGTAATTTCATAGTTATATATTGGGTGTTTTGACCTGTCCAGCGATAAATCGCCAGGATAGTTTCTCATCTTTTACATACAGGAACAGGTTTAAATACTACAGATATGATAAAGAATATACAACATATATTGACACGAAGAATAAAATGTTGTACGCAATATGAGATGCACGATGGCATAGGCAAAACATGCAGGTTTTAAAGCTAGCCTATTACAAGGCGTGGGGAGCCCAAAAGGGTTAAAACTGTTCTGTCTCCTAAACAGATGCTAAGAGCTGGTTCATTAAAGTCTCAACCGGATTAGTTGGATGGTTACGACTCCTCCCTTGCTGGTTCATCTTCTTCCACTAGTTGGAAACTGGGCTTGCACCAACCAAAGCCATGAAGAGCAACAAACTCAGCTTCAAGGGGAGATACCCCTTGGCTACATCCATCGGGTCTAATTCCGGCACCCAGGCTTTGGAGCGGCTTAGAGCAGTTAGGGCTTTGGCTCTTGCACAAGACCACTTGACCTCTTGGAATCTGGCAGGTAAGATAGATAATTTCTTCAAAACATCACTCAAGAGGTTCGGTCACTGGTTGGCTAGGGAGATAATAGCAAGCACCCGTTGAGCCCCAATGTACAGTTGCTCCACCAGGATGTAAACCACCTTGAGTTTTGTCACGCTGTTTTGGCTCAGATTGCCGCTCCGTGGACCTATGAGTATTTTAAAGGGTTAAGCAGGCGGCTTATATTTCTGGCAAAAATAGAGTTTAAGTAAGTAATGCAATGACTCACCGAAGATTGCAAAGACCATCTGAGACATGCGGGTTTTTAAGCCGATGAGCTCGGTGGTAACCTCCTTGAGAGCCGCCTCGGCTGTCTCAGCACGCTTATCAGCAAGGTTTTTTCGTCAGCCTAGGATTTTTTCTCCACATCAAAGTTGGTCTTAAGTTTTCCTTCTTCAGATAGGCTCAACTGGAGTCTGGAGTTGGCATTTTTTATCTCAGTCTCTTGAGCCGCCAACCGGGTGTTTGCATCAGTCAGTTGAGAACCCAATTCAGTGATGGCGGTCTACAGACATGCACAGGTGTGTCAAGAATTCATTCCAATAAAAGTCATCATGATTAAAGTCCCAAGTGTTTTACAAGTAACAACACTCGGCACTTGGGGGCTAATGTCTATCAAAGCAATTCTCTGATTAAAGGCTCTTCTCTGATGAAAGTCCCAAGTGTTTTACAAGTAACAACGCTTGGCACTTGGGGGCTAATGCAAGATATGTAGAAAGTTCTTTATCTTGAGCCGGATAACAATACTGGTTTGGATTGATGCAAGATAGTTTTGAAGTCAAGTACTGGCTTATTCATGATGAATTAAGCCGGTCCTTGGGGACTACAGGTGCGAATTTATGCTAATCTATTGGACTTAGGGAAAAATATAAGTCAGAGCATCAACCTATATCATAAGTCTAAAGATCATTCAGGTTCATCATAATCCGGAGACTTGGAGGCTGGCAGAGTATATGTAAACTAATGAAAGCCGGGGAGCGTACCTCATATTTCAGTTGCAGCTGTTTGACCATTTCGATTTCAGAGTCACGGCTGGAATGCACATGACTGAGGTATCCAGATAGCACGTCACTAATGCTCAGGTGAGCATAGTGAGAGACATCAAACCGTACCTTCTGCCTTTCCAAAGCTTCTTGCTTGGCAGAATGCCTGGCCAGTACAGTTGGGTTGCCCGGCTCAACGAATCTGCTACCAGTGATTAGAACGTCATTGTCAGAAGGTGCCGGTGGTTTAGCCGAGATGGACGGCCCAACGGTGGATGGATCGAGAATGGTCTCATCAGCTGACGACTCAGGATGATGTGATTGAATGTTGATAGCAGGGTCTTCTGGTGCTTCAGGCCGTTCAGGAGCAAGAGTTGGTATTGCCGGCTCAGGAGCAGGGTCTTTTGGGTCTTCCGCCGGCTTAGCCACCTTGGCTTTCTTGGGCTTTGCTTGACCACTAAGAAGAATTTCATGAGTCAGTGTAATGACACAGACTTAAAAATACAGAAGAAAGATAATTTTCTTTACCCAGGGGCAGTCTTGAAAGCCGGAAATTGGGTTTGAGAAGAATCACCGGATGAATGAGAAACCTCCTACAATAGTAAAATCACAGTTAAGAGAGAAAGGAAATAGATTCATTGATGAAAGCAAGAGACAAAGGTGAAAGAAACCTCATTCTGGCGTTTCCGAGGAGTCTTTGGTAAGCCACTGAGCAGTTCATTGTAGTCACTTGTCCGGGCCTGACGGCGGCTCTCGTGTTGCTGCTTTTTCAAAAGAAAATTGGGATCCAAATAAGCCAAAGGGTGTGAAAACCTTACTTTCCGGGTTACCAGTCGATGTTTCTGTCTTGGCAAAGGGGCTAAGTCGGAGGAGATAGTTACCTCTTCTTCTACTGCCTGGCTGGCCCCCATGTCATCCTGGCAATAGTCAGTATCAATAAGGTTGTTAAAAAACAGGCCAAGAGATTCAAGGGCTACCTCCGACTCAAAAACATCGTCCAGCTTGAACATATCAGAAGCAGTTCTTTTCTTCTTGGATTTTCATTTTGTCTTCTTGGCGGCTATGGCGGCAGCTCTAGCCTTCTTGGCAGCTTCATGATCATATTTGGCTTTCCAAAAGTCAGATTTGGCCTCTAGGCAGATAACAGATTAAAGTCATGCAAGTACTTAACTATTGAAGGAAAAAGGGGGTCAAGGGGATTTACCTCTGGTGCTGGGTTAAGTTTGCAGAAAGGATTTAATCCAACTTTACTGCAGTCCTTGTATTTTCTGTTCACGAGGGTGGTTGACATTGCAACAATGTCTTCTTCAGTTAGTTGTACCGAACTATGGCGCAGAGGGTCATCTGGTCCTCCGGCATAGTTATACATCAAGACAGAGCGGCGGCTCATGGATAACCCGCCATGCGATCCAACAACAGATCAAATCAACTCTAGTCAAGCCGTTCCCAGCTAGGCTTGAATCCTTTTGATGGTTGGGATGAGCTTCCTATGTTCAGCGGCAGTAAGCTTGTCATGGAGCACAAACTTAGAGTCAAGACGCTCCATGCGATAACCTGGCATTGGTTTTTCATCAACTAGAGACGTGTCTTTGCAATAAAACCAAGTTTGGTTCCAGTCCTTGGGATGGCTTGGTAAGACTACTAGGGGAAAAACAGCACCCTATCGACGCTGAATTGAAATTCTGCCAAGTTCCAGGCTAGGGCCGTTGGTGCATTCGTTCTGGCGATTCAAATAGAAATACTCTCTCAAGAGTTCAATAGTGGGTTCTTCTTGAAGATAAACCTTGTAGAGAACTTGAAAATTGCAGATGTTTGATATGGAATTGGGTCCAAGGTCTTGTGGATGAAGCTTGAAGAAATGCAGAACGTCTCTGAAGAATTTTGAGCCGGGTGGTGAAAAACCCCGGTTCATATGATCAGTAAAAACAATGTCTTCGCCGTCCTTGGGCTGAGGTCTTTCTTCGGTCGGGTCAAGAGCGCGGTAAGACATAATGTTCTTCTCTGGTAAAAACCCAATGGTAATGAAATCCTTCAGAGTGGCGCATTGACTTTGGAAGGGAGCCAATTGCAAATTGTCATCGTCTTTGGCGGCATGGTGAGAAGACGAGCTAAAAAGGAAGCAATTATTGGTTTAAATTAACTGGTGGAATTACATGTTAATGATTATAGTCCCTGTTCAAGAATTCATCCGATTAACCAGTTAACTTGCCGATTAATCCCTACTCATAGGGTCACCGAGTAGCCGATAAACTGATAAATCATCCGATTAATTGATTAAATGACCGATTAACTTGCCAATTAGCCTATTAATCCCCTACTCGTCAGCCAACCGAGAAGTTACCAGTTAACGATTTCCTCAACAATGATTATAGTACAGATGAGTAATGGCGGCTTAAGTAAGGGCTAATGATATATGAAGGAAAAATGAGCCGGCATGATAAGCCGCCATGACTAAAGATATTCGAAGGTTGCCTGAGAAAGAATTGGCTAAGTACTGAGATAAACAAGTTTCACAAGTTGTGGCTATTATTTTGGATCAAGATGGTTCAAAAAATAAAAATAAATCTAGACCTAAAAAACCAGCACATAGGAGTTCATTAGTTCTAAGGAGGCTTTTGTACAAGAAAGAGGGATCTACTAGCATCTGAAATGGATGCAAAACAACTACCGCATAAGTTCCATACTTCTTTTAGATCAAAGGAGGATGCGATGGAGAAACTACAAGGAATCCGCAATGAACATCGAAGAACACGGAAAGAACTCGCAAACCCTAATGCAGATCTAAGGTATGGGAAAGCAAGAACTTACAGACGCAGATCTACTGCAGAGGATCACCGCCGTTCTCTGGACAGACTCAGGTTGATGCAGCGGCCAAAGTTGAGGACAACGGTGAGCGCGGCGGCGGCGGCGGAGTTCGAGCGTCGGAAGTTACGAGAGGAAGAAGACGATGGAAAAGGGGGAGAATGAGAAGAAGACCAGTCGCGGCTATTTATAAGGAAGGACTGATAAGTGAGCACAAAAAACGAGGATACCGAAACATGGTTAGCCAGCTACCCAGGCGCCTCGATTTTCGGAAAGGCATTAAAGATAAATATCCGTTCAAAGATGACGTGGTGGCGGGTTTTTGAAAAATCCGGAGATGATGTCATGGCGGGTTACAAGGCTTTCGCAACAGTAATAGATGGATTTTTTCTAAGTGTTGGAGATTGACAAGAACAAAGTTCAAATCAACCTCGGGCCTAATGTTGGGGATATGACTGCCAGGCATGACCCGCCTAGGAGGGGCCGGGTCAATGACAATGGCGGGTTATTTAAAAGAAGCCCAAAGAGTATACAAAAGTGACGATTTATGATAAAGCTTGTAGTAGGCCCAAGCTAGAGGCGGCTTAAGGCTCGTAAGTGTAAACCGCCATGTATGAATACGACTTGTAAGATAAGGCATGTAAGAGTTGTCACCGAGCCGGACACATTGTATGAGCCGGTCGGGACTCTGTAGGCCGCAGGGCGTCAACCCGTGCATATAAGGGGACAACCCGGCGGTGGCTTAGGGCAAGAAACAATAGATCGAGAGCCAAGCTAGTGTATTTCGCTCCTTGGTCATCGAAACCTAGCAATACCACATCAAATGGACTAGGCTTTACCTTCACCTCAAGGGGCCGAACCAGTATAAACCTCTCGTGTCCTTTGTCCCGATTAACCCCTTTAAGCTTTCTAGTTGCGATGGCTCCATGACTAAGTCCTTTCGCTAGGACATCTGCCGTGACAATTCCACGACAGGGTTGGTGGAGCAAAAGGCTACAATGGTTTTCCTCCAGACGAGGATGTGGGAGAATTGTTGAGAAGATGGTGTAGGAAGGCGCCATGGTGGAGTAGGAGGGTGAGGCACGACGTCACACTGAGGGAGACCGTGCATGTTGTGGCTATGTTGATATGTCGGTGATTCCTGATGCCTTCTATGTCTATGTCTATGTCTATTGGATTCATGTCCTTGGTGTGCATAGGCACGGCAAACAATGAACGAAATGAGAAATAAGTTATTCACCACTTGTTGGGGGAGCCTTTGCCCCTTATAAAAGCTTGGGATGATAAACACTGACGTAAACTCATTTGTCCTCCGGTAGGTTAATAGAGAGAAAAATCGCTTGTTATGTGGTTAGTCCTATGGTGGGTCGGAGGCTATGGAAGCTTTGACAAACCCTTTAAACAATTTATGAACCGTCCTAAAGCAAAGCAAGGTCGAGACTCTAGATTCAGTGCCAAGTTTAGTCATGTGCATGGAACTGAGTTAGTGGGGCCAGGATGCCCAATGTTAAATGAGTTATTGACTGTTGAGTATAGCCTAGCTAACCATGGAAGTTTAAATTTCATTACTTTCAGTCTTTGCTTCCATTTCTATTCGCTTGGAGGAAAATAAAAAGTTGGTTTGTTGCAAAAGATTTGAAGCTTAATTTTGACATCTCAAGTAGATACAGTTAGTTTAAACGGTGTTTTGAACTACTTTTCAGACCACATAGTGGATGGTCTTAGGTTTTTCTACGAGTTAGATTGCTCCACTGAGCCCTGCGTGACAAGATGAATATGTATCTAGCCAACCCATTCACGACAACAAAATTATGGAAAATAACACTCAATAGTTATAACCAAGTTAGAAGCTTTGTCCAATAGCACAATTAGTCAATCGTATGCTCAACAAAAACTATAGTTTTAAAGCCGAATGACCTAGAGAGAAGAGATTCTAAATATCAATTTTTCGTAAACTTGTCAGATCTAGAATAAAGATGGAGCATTCGGTCAAGGCGACAAGTTCTAACCGCTCAAAATTCACTGTAAGAAAAAGTCGCCAATGAGCAACAAGTTTCTTTTGAGTAGTCAAAGTTATCCCCATAAAACTAAGGAATACAGTTCCACCCCGAGACTACCTTACCATCCTCACTGATGTAGTTATTTCAATAAAACTGACATAATGTCTGTGACTTTGTTGTAAGGAAAATTTTAGCATGCCCCCTCTTACCTCCCCTTTTCACATGAGAGGTAAGAGAACATAATAGATCTGATACCGTTGATCTGATTAAGCAGTGGTCTGATTAACTATTACCTTCTTACCTTCCATGTGAAAAGAGGGGGGTGTAAGAGGGGCATGTAAAACTTACTCTGCAAGGGAAATTGGCATATAGGCATGTGCTCATTTAAAAAAAATTATATACCTACCAGGTCCAAGTATTGGTGAACTAACGACATCAATAGTTCCTGGCTCCTCCTATGCCCGCATCTATCACCATTATTCTCGTGAGAAAACCCCTTGTTATGTTCTTGGAACTTGTTTGTTTGGTCAGACGGTATGAGCACTTGGACAATACTTTAAATAGATGATGCATTTCCTTCGGGCATCTTTAGAAAGAGATAAATTGTTGTAATGAACTGCATATCAAGATCAAGATGCACCTAGTGTCGGGGGTTGGGTGCGACATATGCCAATGGATAGCTTATTATGGTGGGAGCGAGTAGAACGTCACCGGTGCCTGGAAGCGGGATGAGGCGTAGACACGAACGCCAGCGTACTTTACCCAGGTTCGGGGCTCTCCTAGGAGATAACACTCCTCGTCCTGCTCTATGGGGTCTTCGCATGATCACTAAGGCACTAGTGAGTACAATGGTGCTCCTCGAGCTGTATGCTAGAGGTAGAAGAAGGCAGGCACACTCTCTCCTTCCTCTAGGTATGAGTCTAGTTCTAACAGGTTGGGAACTCTTTGCATGTGTGCCCTGAGGGGTTTATATAGGCCTACCCCCTAGGGGTACAATAGTAATCTGGTCGGGTGTTGGGCCCGGCTGTCAGTGTCTCTAGTCGTTGATTACTGGGGCCCGCCGCTTGGTGGGCCTTGACGACTGGTCTGGTACGAAGCCGACAGGCCGCTCCCGCCGCTCGCGGGTTTTGCCGGCTGCTAATTACTGTAATCGTGGTGCTAATGACGCATGCTTGGTCAGGGAAGCGTGGCTATAGTCCCGCCGTCTGGTGGGAGATCACTGTAGCCACTCCGGGTCTCATCTGGTTAATGGTGCACGGACCCCGAGGGAGGAACGGGCCGTCTGCTAGGAGCCGGCCTCCCTCAGGTCCGACTGCTCAGGCTTCCGCCGACCACCGGGCTCTCGCTGCCGAGTAGGCCCGCCGCCTGCAGGCCCTACCGACAGGACGTCGTGGGAACAGGGCTTTGCCTGCCAGCAGGAACATCAGGGATGGAGTGGCAACAGTGCTACGTATAGGCAGAGATCTCCGCTTGTACGGAGCACTGTAGCCACACCCGAACCTGGATATGGGGGTGATGGGCTACACTTTAGCCTCACCATGTCTTGTCTTCTTAATGGGAGCGCAGACTCTGAGGGCGCGGTCGGCCGCCTGCTAGGAGCTGGCCTCGCTGGAGGCCGTCTGCAGGAAGTCGGCCCGTCCTGGAGCCGCCCACTTGAGCCTTCTTGAGCTCAGCCACCTTCTGGCAGCCGGCCACCAGAAGGCGGCACTTCCTCTTGATGTCTTGAGGGGCGCAGCCAACCCCGATGTCTTGAAGGCTTAGGGACTCGGGTTAGGCTACCCATAGCCCATTACTTCGACACCTAGCCAACATATTTATCATTGTAAAATTCATGGAGAAACCAGATCCAATAGTTGTCATTCCCCCCGTCACTTAGAGAGAAAGGAGTGTGCTAAGTAGAGCCAACATCATCGAGTAATGCAAGGAAAATAATCCGACGACACCTTTCCAATATGCAAACATTATACAAGGAGAAAATTAGATTATGTGGTAAAATCTCTATCTTTTTCTATTGCACGCTCGCACCATTTTAATTGGTCTTCGCTCGATGAAAAACACGACACGAAACCCCTTAGCGAACTAGGAGCAGATACGAGGTGAAAATTGCAACAATATTATAGGTTATGATAGATAAAGGAGTTGGTGGACTGAATTGAGTGGAGATTAATTAGTGTTTTTTAGAATCGAGTGGAGATTAATTAGTGATTATTGATTTTTTTAGACAAACTCGCGAAGCTTTTATTAAGACGTCACAATGTTTACAGGGACGAACGAAAGTTCTGCGGGGTGCCCTAACCAAACATGGCGGCCAACCCCGAGGGATAAAGCATGCTTCGCTAAGTTGTGAGCTTCAAAATTCGAGCTCCTAAACTCATGACTAAATTTACATATCTCAAAATCATTCGATCGGCGGATTATCTCATGTATAATGGCACCATAACCCGATGAGTTTTCCTCCTTTAGATCGTCAACCACCACCTTACAATCAGATACAACATGTATTCTCCTATGATATAAATCATCTGACAAAGCTAAAGCCTCCCTGATGGCCAGGGCCTCGGGTGTCTGGGGATCAGCAATATACCTGAAAAACATCGTAGATGCTCCTTGGAACGTTCCGTCCGAGCTTCTGCATACCGCCGCCACAGCTCCGAATCTTGCTTGACCAAAAACCGCTGCATCTACATTCACCTTGACACACCCCTCAATTGGAGCCTGCCATTGTGTCGGTCTTGCTTGCACCACCGTTGCCGGTCTTTTTGTTATGCCATTGACAACCTGAAGATCTGTGAGGTAACTAGTAATGAAACCATCTATAGCACTAGGTGATTTGAAAATGTCCTCATGAATCGCCTTTCTTCGTGCTCCCCAGATGGCCCATATGGTAACAATTAACCTCACAAAATTGTTGATGTCTAATATTTCATGTAAAGCAAACAGCCACTCTTTTGGATTGATTTCCTGCCTCTCCACCAACTGTTGCACCAAATCTTCCGGCGCCAAGGCCCATACGCTGCTCGCCATGGCGCAAGTTAGTAGAGCATGTCTCCAAATATCAATAGCACCACAGATAAGGCAAGTCTCCTCTGTCGCCATGTTACGATGCTTCAAAAGTGTTCCGTTTGGCATGGACTGACGGGCCAAACGCCACACAAACATGCGCAGTTTAGAAGGTACCTGTATATGCCAAATGCTGCTCCATTTATTCTGCTCTTGCTGGTCATTGGACGCTCCCTCCTCTTCATTTAGCCATGCTTCCCGGTGCAATTTTGTTCTTATAATCATTCTGTATGCCGATCGCACACTGAAAACCCCCCTGCTCTCCTCATGCCAGGCCCAGAAGTCATCCACATTACGTGTACACAGTGGGATTCGCAAAATCTCCTCAGCATCAAAATGAGTGAACGTCGACCTAACCAAGTCCTCTTTACACGAAGCAGAAGTAGCATCAATCAGCTGTGCCACCTTTGTCGGCGGGTTCTGCTGTAAAGAAGCGATGGGCCTCTTGACACTAGCCCTTGGAATCCAATTTTGCGACCAGATCTCCGTGGTTTTTCCATCCCCAATTCTTCCAATGACTCCCTGTGATAGGATATCACGTCCATCCAGAATTGAACGCCAGATCTGTAAAGGTCTGTAACCCAGCTCGGCCTCAAACAAAGTGCAAGTAGGAAAGTACGCAGCTTTTAGTATCCTAGCACTCAACAAAGTGTCATCAGTTAACAACCTCCATGCTTGACGAGCCAGTGACGCTAAGTTAAAAATCTCGAGGTCTCGGAAGCCCAAGCCCCCGAGGTGTTTCGGTCTTGTCATTGTTTCCCATGATACCCAGCTCGGTTTCCTGCGACCATTCTTGCTGCCCCACCAGAATTGCCGTATGATCGAATTGATACTCTCGCAGAGACCCCGCGGCAATCTAAAACATAACATGGAGTAGACCGGAATTGCTTGTGCCACAGATTTGATTAGGACTTCTTTACCCGCCACAGACAGTGATTATTGATGAGTGAATGAATGAAAGCAAAAGAGGTTAATAGTGATACGGTCTAGGGCCCATCGTGGCTCGTGGGCCATAGGAGTGAGGCCCTGTTTCATGCAACACCTGGAAACGGCCGCGTACGTGACCGCGTCGTCACATGAATGAACATCCGAATTGGGCGCGACATCACAACCACCCAAAACACACGTACGAGATGTCTCTTTGTGTTTTTCTTTGGAGCATGCACCGCACGCCACAAATTAACTGTCACTTTTGCGAAAACCAGATCTGGCAGATCTAGATAAGTTGGAGCATTCGATCAAGGCAACAAATTTCAGCGGCTCTAAATTCATGGTGAGCAAAAGAATTGCAAGCAGCAAGGTGGGACGCGCACCCCTTTCTCGTACACCGAGCAAAACTGAGGAATTTGCAAGGAGGATGTCGGGGATAAAACATAGATTTCCCTCCCGGCATGCTGCAATCGAGGAAGAACGAACAACCCTCTAGATTTCAGCTCAGAGGGGAGCATGGGGAGTTAGCAGAATCACCTGGCAGAGGAGACGAGGGTCACATGGAATGCGGGATCATAGGGGGCATCGAGAGGTAGTGACCGCGGTGGGAAAATGGGGATAAAGACCGAAGCTTTTCTATGAGTAGTGGGGGGTGGTGTCTTCCGTGAGGCAATGGAGGAAGAATTGATTCCAGGGGGGAAGGTTAAGTGTAGTTAAAGCAAGAACCCTAACAATCTAGTTTCCTGCAACTGCGTGGAAATAATTTGCTTCTATTTCATTCTTTTTCTTTTCCATTTCACCTTTGGTGAGCTACATTTGCCATGTGATCCCTATGGAAGCGAGTAATGAAGCTCTATCCTTGGGAGGACTGATGTAGGACCGTTGATGTTTTTTTCTCCGTCTACCTAGCTAAAGGATGCTTGGCATGTGCAATTAGTAAGATTTAGAGCTAGGCCTTGCGATCATGTACGTAGTATTGTCGGATCACTGAGATGATCTGAGAGCGTGGCGTACGGGGTTGGTAGAGCAAAAGGGTACAATGGTGTGCTGAGGAACGAGGTCGTGGGAGCGTGGTTGAGACGATGGATAGGAGGGCATTGTGGTGGAGTAGCATGGCGAGGCGCGACGAGACACTGACAGAGACGGTGCATGGTGTAGTTATGATGATATGTTGGTGATTCCTAGTGCCTTATAACCCTATGTCTATCGGATTAATGTCCCTAATGTTCATAGGCATGACAAACCATGTATGAATTGTGATTGGACAATTTGAAGATAGAAAGGTGGAATGAGAAATAAGCCATTCACCGCTTGTTGAGGAGCCTTTGCTCCTCATAAAGGCCTTGGACGGTAGCACTGAAGTTAAGTCATTTGTCCCCGGTAGGTCTACAAAGAGAAAATAGTCTCTTATTATGTGGTTTGTCCTTTGGTGGGTTGGAAGTTATGAAAGGTTTGCCACGCCTTTGAACAAATTATGAGACTTGAGGCAAAAAAAAGGCGGGGCCCTAGATTCAGTGCCAATTTTAGTCATGTGAATAGTACTTTAAATAAACATTGTATTCCATTCGAGCATCTTTGGAAAGAACTATGTTATTGTGATGAACTATGTACCATGATCAAGATGCACCTAGCCAGCACCTTCATCATTGCAAAATTCATGGAGAAAATCAGATCCAATGGTTTTCATTTCCGTCTGTCCCTCGGAGTAAAATGAGTGTGCTAAGTAGAGCCGGCATTGCCAAGCAATGCAAGGAAAAGAACCCTACGAAACATTTCCAATATTCAAACATTATTGACACAAAGAAGTTCTAATTACGTGGTAAAATCTCTATATTTTCTATTACACGCCCCATAGCCACAAGCTTAGTTGGTCTCCGCACAAGAAAAAGAAACATGACATGAAAATTCTTGTAGGAATTAGGAGCAGATACAAGTTCCCCATTTGGCATTATCCATCAAGCATATGCCCTTCAATCGACTTACCCTTTCGTCTCTATTCTTTAAGCGAACGAGCAC
Source organism: Triticum aestivum (assembly GCF_018294505.1). Lineage (NCBI taxonomy): Eukaryota > Viridiplantae > Streptophyta > Magnoliopsida > Poales > Poaceae > Triticum > Triticum aestivum. The sequence goes on along the minus strand of NC_057806.1, from coordinate 13,415,431 downwards.
TAGGTTTCTACTTCACTTCGGTGGCACAGTCGATTTGCCTTGTCTCCTGTGGCCTTAGGGCCATGAGAGTGTGGTGGATCCAGACCCTTGTCGACGGGAGGTATCTGTTTTTAGATGTTTCTTTGGGTTTGCTTAGAGTTTGTGTCATGTTTAAAAGGCTAGACCACAAGGCGGTGACTCCCTAAAGACAGAATAAGATTCTCCCCGCCTAGCCCCATCCCGGGGGTGCGTCTAGCACCGCCGGAGAACGTGTGGAGGTGTGTCTCCAGTGTATGCAGGATTCAATTGGTTATTGTCTTAGGTTGATTTACTCAGATCCAGTCTTTTGTATGTCTACATTCATATGTCTAGGTTGGATCATTTTGATCTACACTTCTCTTCATCGAGGACGATTACTGTTCTAGTGTATTGCTCCTATGGGGCCTTAGCATGACGACATTCCGACTGTCTACTACAATAAGTTTTACCCAGCCTCGGCGAGGGAGGGCAATGGCAGCGATACACTTTCGACTCTCTTCAGTGCTTGTAGTGATCGCTAGGTGGTCTATAGATATTGATGTAATTTTTTATTATTTCTGGTATTTGTTCTAATATTACGAATAAATTAAAATTTCCAAATAAAGAGTAGATATGAGATGAAAATCACAAAAGATCTATATTTATGGTTAGGGTAGATAAAGCAGTTGGTGGAATGGACTGAGTGCGTATTAATTAGTGAACGAAAGTGGATGAACGAGAGCAAAAAAGCTTAAGGCTAGTCATAGTGGGAGTAACTTAGGTAGTAACATAGTGCTCCTCGAGAATTTTTTACTTATGTGGCAAGTAGTTAATGAGAAGTAGTAACATAATATGATACTGTAACATAGTGCTTTTCAAGACAACATGAGTCTACAAGCTATTAAATGAGGTCACATATGACACTAGTACTATGTTACTTTGCACTATGAAGGTAGTAACTTAGAATAGTGTCATGCATATGACACTAGTCTAAGTTACTCCCCACTATGACCAGCCTAATAGTGCTGCGTCCTGGGGCCCACCGCGGCTCATGGGCCACGGGAATGAGTTCCCTTTTCGTGCGACGCCTGGAAACAGCCACATGAATGCGTTGGTATCCCTAAAAAAACATGAATGCGTTGGTGACACTCGAAAGAAAAATAAGACTGCGTTAGTTTGAGCTCGACATTACAAAGAAAAAGAAAAAACCAAAGCATATGCATGTGCTACCTCTTTTTCTTCTTCTTTTGAGCGTGCACCGCTCGGGTGACCCACAAATTAACTACTGTATCTAATCCAAATTAATTGACACACATTTAAGTATGAGGCTGGTTGTAATGGGAAGTACCATATATTAGGGTGTGTTTGGTTCCAATAAGTCACCTGACTTATAAGTCAGATGACTTAAAACCAGTGAGTTATAAGTCACGCCTGTTTGGTTGTTACCTGACTTATAAGTCATCGGACCACACCTTCTCATCTTGTATTTTTATGTAAAGGTGATGGGACCCATGCAAAAGGGGGTGACTTATAAGTTTAAGTTGGGGTGGAGCAACTTATGACTTATAAGTTGGAGTGAGTTATAAGTTGGGTCTGTTTGGTAAAATAAGTCATTTTTTTCATTTTTTGACTTATAAGTTGGTGACTTATTTGAAACCAAACAGGCCCTTAGTATCATGCGTATTATACTAGTGTACTCCCTCCGTCCGGTGAAGAGTGTACATCTAGAAATTTTAGGATAAATTATGAAGTTAAGTAAAAAGTGCATTGGAAAGGTGCAAGCTACTATCTCTTTTCTCTTTAATTATCCAACCCTCAATGAGCTAAATGCATGTAGAAATTAAAAAGACCATGTGTAGATTGCCATTGGTCTTGATTACCGTGTGATGAGAGAGAAGTATTTTTTCTACTTTAAGGTGCATTGGAAAGTTAGAAGTACACTCTTTTGTGGACAAATTTAAAGCCAAACATAAACTATTTACCGTACGGAGGGAGTATGATACTACATCCGTAATGTATGGTATCATATATTGGTATTATATAGGACTACATTTATTGCTATGCATGACACAACGTACTCCCTCCGTCACGGTTTAGAAGGCGCGCTTGGAAATTCTCTGAGACCTAGATGGTTATCTATTGATTATGAGATAGAAATAGTATATAGGAGTACTAATTAGCTACTAGAAATAAATGCAATGCACCCTAAACCTTATCTATTATGGAAACGCACGCAAATTTAACTACGCCTTCTAAACTGTGACGGATGAAATATCATGATATGATACCCAAGCATCTTTTTCTTCATTTAATTTCATGCCACCTTATCAACATTGCTTAGTTGACATGCATGATACTACCTATGATACTCCTGTTATGACCAGCCTGAGAAGTGCTAGGAATCAGACTACCGATTCTTTGCTTCCATCAGACTACCCCTCCAACATTGGATTTAATTATTGTGGAGCGTGAGATGGGATTGCCAAACGTGGATTTGGTTATTTTGCTTCCTACTCATACATTATTGATGGGATTGCCAAATGTGGATTTAATTATTGAGGAAGTATTTGGTTTCTGCGCCAGGAAGCATTTCATACAGTACGTACCAATGAAGCACTTGCAATGGTGAGGGTTATGAAGCACACTGTGACACATGGGAATAGTTTTTGCTAAAATTTGAAGCATATCAAATTTATTTTCTTTCTCTTGGCTAGAGAATTTGCTTCCATGTCAAGGATCAAAGATCCTTTGGTTGTTGGAAGCACAATTAGTACATTGTAGAAACTTTATTCAGTTGTGTATGAATCATATTGATTTTCTTGAAACATTCATCATTTGGTTGTGGTGTAACAAAAGCATCATTCTAATGAGTAGGAAGCAAAATAGAGCAATGTTGGATTCAACATTAACAAACGGCTTGGACAGATTACATCTGGGAAGCAACAATTACATCTGTTTCAATCATAACCAAAATATGCTTCTAAAGAGAGAAATTTAGTTTCAGACAACAATTAGATATATTTCTGTAAGCAAGTTCAGATTCAAGTAGGTTCCCATCTAACATGGGTGCCACGGGTAAAGAGGTGGAGCATTAGCACAGCTGGCCGGTTGCATGAGGTGGTGGGCGCAAGGAACAACGGTCGATGGGATGTGTGTGTCCGCTGGATCGCAATGACATATTTACATGGATATATGGAAGCATCAATTTTATGATATGCTTTATGATGATTAGGGGTGAACCGAAATTAAGGATAAATAGTCTGAAACACCAGATGCTGTCAAATATAATGGCAAAACGTCAATATGAATTAACAAAACAGAAGTACATCATGGAAGCAGCGCATTACAATTAGTATCTAATTCTGCAAAATAGGTGTGCCCCATCAGTAATGTGAAAAAAATTCACTGGAATCTTGAGCAACATATATGATAAATGTAGGAAGTAAGAGGGTACATTACAATGACAATTGACAATGACAATGACAAAAGAAAATAAGCATGTATCCATGATGGCAAATTATTTCAATCGAAGAAGCACATAGTATACCTCATAAGCATGAAAATAGTGCTATCTCCAATCTTAATTGGAAGCACAGAAATTTGAAATGGAAATTCACAAATATGGCTGCCAACATGTGGTTGCATATTTGTGTGATCTGCATACTAATTACCGCGAAAATCACTGATGATTTTGAAACATTATTATTGTCAGGTGGAAGCATCAATTTTCGAAACATTAAAAAATAAGATTTGCCGCAAACTGAGGATACATATTTTTGGAATCCCTATATGTAGGAAGCAACTAGGCGGACAATGAACATAAATTACAACCAATAATCCGTTGTTAGATGAATTACAAACAATATTGCATTGCAAAAATAACAAATAATCAAATTAAGGGCGATGGAACCAGTGCAATACCATCGACCTCGAGATGGGCGCTTCGAATGGGAAGGGGGGGTTGCAATCCACTGCCGGTTCTCTGGCCCCTGGTGCTACTCCGGCAGCCGACCCAGACGATTTGTAACCTGTGGATCCAAGAATCACGGTTGAATGGGGGCTCAACTCCCTGATACCAGGATGGCGCACAACTGATCTTGCCAAGGAGACGCATCGGTGGAGTGGAAGATGGGGTGGCCGGGCTGCTCGACGAAGGAGGAGCGAGCGAAGCTGGCCGGTGAAATCGCTGTGTTGCTGGACGAGGAGGAGGGAAGGAGGCGCACGGGGCAGATCCGGGGGAAAGGTGATCCGACGAGGCGAGGAGAGAATAATACGCACAAACGTTGCGGGCGTCAGGTCCCCACCGATTGATTTTTTTTTCTTTATTTTCTTATTTACAAAACAAGGACAACTCTCGAGCGTTGGATTTCAATTAGATCGAGGATGTTCGACTGATCTGACGATAGAGTTTTAACAGACTATAGATACAAAGTGTTTCCATTTAAGTATGCATCAATTAAGATGGACCGAAGGGAGTATCAATTTCACGAAAACTTGGCCAGAGAGATCTAGAAAAAGTTGGAGCATTCGAATAAGACAACAAGTTTGAGCAGCTCAAAAGCCCCCTTTCCCATGAACCAAACAAAGGTGAGGAATTTGCAAGGAGAAAGTCAGGGATAAACCACATATTTCAGTTCGGAGGGGAGCACGGGGAGTGAGCAAAATCACCTGGCAGAGGAGGAGGGGGTCACATGGAGTGAGGCATCATCAGGGGCGCTGGGAGGGAGTGACCGCAGCCAGCAAATGGGGGACAAAGGCCGAAATTTTTCCGCGACGGTGGGTGGTGGTGCCTTCCGTTAGGCAGTGGAGGAAGAATTGATTCCAGAGGGGAGAGATAGAGGAGGGGGAGGTGGAGTGCGGTTAAAGAAAGAAACCTAATGATTATGTCTCCTGCAGCCGCGTGGAAATAATTGATTCTGTTTAATTTTTCTTTCCATATCGCCTCTGACTGGCTACATTTACAATGTGATCCCTATGGATGTGAGTAATGCAACTCTATCCTAGGGAGGACTCCTATCGGCTCGCTCATGTTTTTTTCTACCTCTACCCAGTTAAATGAAGCTTGGAGTGTCCAGCTAGTAAGATTTAGTGCTAAGCTTCACGACCGTCTGGGTAATATTGCCGGGTCACCGAGATGATTCAAGAGCGCGACATAAAAAGTTGGTAGAGAAAAAGGGTACAATGGTGTGCCAACAGACAAGGTCGTGGGAGAATGGTCGAGACGATGGAGTTGGAAGGCGCCATGGTGGAGTAGGAAGGCGGGGTATGATGTCGAACTGGTGGAGGCGGTGCATGTTATAGTTATGATGATATGTCGGTGATTTACGATCCCTTCTATGCCTATGTATTTTGGATTCATGTCACTAATGTGCATAGTCACGGAAAATTATGCAAGAAATGTAATTGCACAATTGAAGAATATAAAGGTGAAATGGGAAAATAAGCTATGTACAACTTGTTCGGGGAGCCTTTGCTCCTTATAAAATCCTTGGATGGTAGGCACTGACGTTAAGTCATTTGTCCCTCAGTAGGTCAATAGAGAGAAAAAAAAAGTCTCTTGTTATGTGGTTAGTCCTCTGGTAGGTCGGAGGCTATGGGATCTTTGTCAAACCTTTGAACGAATTATGAACCAACTTTAAGCAAAGAAAGGTGGGGGCTCTAGATTCAAAGCCAAGTTTAGTCATGTGTATGAAAATGAGTGAGTGGGTCGAAGGCTATGAGAACTTTAGCAATCACCAAAATTAACGATGGATATCTTAGTCCATCTACAGTTTTGGACCAATACGAAGCAAAAAAGGGATGGACCCTTGATGAAATACCAATTTTACTCAGGTGTATGGAGATGAATGGGTAGATCCAATTTGCAAAAAACGAGTTATTGACTTCCTAGTATCGCCTCGACAAATCTTGGGAGCTGAACTTCCATCGCCTTCAACTTTCCCTCTATTTTTCGCCTGGAGCCAAGCCAAATACCCGGTTTGATGCTAAGGATTCCTAACCTAATTTTGATATGTGTAGTGCATAGATCACCTTCTGAACCCACAGGGGGCGCTATTAGGGTTTAAAAAACTAGAGTTAAATTGATCTACCAAGCTCTTTGTGCTAAGATCAAGATGCAGATAGCCATCACATTCATTATTTAAAACTCAATGGAAATATAACCCAATAGTTATCCACTACAAGAAATATGTCAACTTGTGACCTTGACTATTGGTCACTGAATGGTCATTATTTTCCATTTCTGACCTTTTTGTGACCAAAAACAGATGGTCAAAAGCTAGCAGTCATAAACTGAAATTAACGACCTTCTCTGTGAGAAGGTCGTAGACGTTTACGACCAAAATATGCCTACTTTTTTGGTTTGGTCACTAGCAGCCTTCTCAGGCCACGTAGGCATCCGACGTGGCAATCTGATGTGGCACAAGAATCAGCTCGGTCCAATTCGATTTTCTACATGGGCCTAGCCCAACAATTCGGCCTTTTAATGTATTTTTTTCCTATGCTTTTATTAGCTACATGGGTCTGGCCCAACAATTCAGCCTTATTGATTTCTTTGCGTGGCCCTTTTAACAGCAGATTTTCTTTTTGATCATGTATTTTTCTGGGCCATTTCTTTGCTGGGCCTCTCATGTTTTTCCCTCAAAAATAATTGTCCAATATAACTTGGGCCTAGCCCAGTTCAGAAAAAATTGATCCAATCCAAAAAAAATATTATGCCATTGACATTACAACACATCACACCACAAGCTATCTTGGGCCTAGCCCAGTTCTGATACATTTTCAAAGCAACGTGCAATGTTATTATATTACAACCATTCATTCCAGCAATACTATTTGAGGCTGGCTGGCTGGCTGAGCTACTACTGACTGACTGTGGGCTAACTAAGTTTTTACAAACAAAAAACAAACGCTGCTGCATTTCCATGGCGCTGCTGAAATACTCTAGGATCGTGAAAAAAATAGAACTAGCCTATCTGGTACTTCACAACAACCAAACATATAATCTGCTTAATGGAAAGATTTCTTCTCCATGTCCCGCTTCTCCCTTAGCAAGCAATGATAGGCTGATGCAAAACATCTGAGCATTCAAAAGAAAACAAAAGGTAAGTAACTGATAGAATACAGAGTACTTTTAAAATAAAAAGTAAAGATACACCAGTATATTATCATTCTACTTATTATTATTAACCAGATCATTCTACTTATCCAGAATATGGCTATTGATCAAAATTGGGAATTGAATTGGTACATATGACAAACTTAGCAGCAAACGGGGATGGAATGTTCCACATACACGACAAGGTTTAAAAACCATCATTCAAAGTTACAGTAGATCGAAGTTCCAGTTGAGTAGATGGAATAACATTCATATTCAATCAATAGTACCTATTAAACTACTAGGTGCATGATGGAATTAAACAGACACTAGCTATTCATTTTGCCATCTGCTGTAACAGAGCAACTATGTCCAAGTAATTATGTGTATGTCACATGATACATGCATCAGGCATAAGGACATCAAGCATCAAGCCCATACCTGTTCAGCAAGACAGAGTACATACCTTTGTGTAGATGCAATGGATGGGGCTGCATTTGAACACTTGAACATATGGTCCGCATCATTGTTGACGCTGGACGTCGCACGTACTTGTCCATTTAGAAGTATGCCATGAAAGATGTTACACAAGCAAGTATTATCATAAAGTAGAGCTTCTACAGTACATGCAAGCTTTAGATATGAAGGACCAAGCAAACTATTCTGGAAAATATCTAAAGTTACAGAAAAGCATGTATTGGTCTGAGCTTAAAGGAACAAGCGCTGGTACTTGAGCTTAAACAAAAGATACTAGTGCTTCATACTAGCAAGTATACCAAAATATGTGAAACAGATCATGTCAGTGCGTAGAATTTTAGTTGTATCTTGTGAAAGAAAAAGGGCCACAATTGTGGCAGATCCAAGGAGGAAACATGGTGCATTGGAACCAAAAATTTGCATAAAATTCGATCCAGATTTTAGTAGCAAAAGAAGCAGCAGTAGCATCATCATGACAGACGGACAGACAGACAGGGGATGTCATATCAGTCTTGAAGACATAGCACCAACAGCATGTCAGATCACCACATAGATCGAACGAATGAAATGAGCCATGAATGAATCACCTTTTTTTGAGCGGTATCAATGAATCGTTAGAGTTGGGCCGCCTAGTTGTTGTTCCTGGTTGCGTGCTGGGCCTTGCCGAGCGAGGCCTTGTTGGACTTGTTCCCGATGGATGAGGACCTCGCTGCCTTGCGCGTCGATTCCAACCCTCCTCTACTTCTCTGCGCGCGTCGATTCTAGCATTTGTGCTATACAAATAAGCACTGGTCCTCCCCTGGCACCAAACAATACATAGCAGTACATGACTTGGTTTGTAGTCACCAAATTATCCAGAACTAGCAGGATTCATGATAAATAGCAGTTTTCTGGTGAACGCAACACAAAATGAAGGATTCATGATCTACTAATGACTTCTAGCATAAAAAAACACTTCTGGCGTAGTAAGCAACAATATAGCATGCACTTATTAAATTCTTAACAGAATCAACAAAGGAGCAGCAGGTAGCTGACCTTTGTGCCCTTGACACTGGAACTCCATGGACCTGAGCTTGGTGGTGACCAATCAACAGTCGCTGCACAAGGAGAGAGAGAGGAAAGCAGAGGTTAATCACGGGTACCTTGGCTTGAATTCAACATCAATTCAACATGAGGGAGGGAGGGATTGCAACAAGGGGGATCGAACCTTGATGATGCGATGATGTTGCTGCTTGTCCTTGTCCTTGTCCCGCCGGGCAGAGGAAGGGAAGCTCCGCTCGATCTAGCCACCATCCGTGGAGGTTCGAGGCCCATTCCCTCTTAGCTGCAAAAAACAAACTTTCTCAGTACACACAACAGGAAAAAAGAGGGATCAAAAAATGTAACACCTGCAAGTAGTACTTCTTTGCTATCAGGTGCAATCACACAACTTTTTTAATTTCTACCATGCTTCGATTTTGCAACAACCAGAACGGTCACTGTCATCACACTAGTTTTCAGATTCTCGCACTTGCAACTAGCACAAGAGCGAATTTCATATCATCAATACAAAATAACAGCACTAACCAATACACAAAGCATTACATCATATATGAGACAGACTACAAGAGGAACAGATCTGAAACCAGTAGTCCCCCATCAACTCAATCTACTCTAAACACTATAACAAAAAGTCTGTCGGCATGCACGACGAGAATAGCATGTAAACCAGAACTTGATGTCATTTTATAGCTAGTTATTTTAGCCCGTCGAATGGCTAGACGAATCAGACATTGTTTTCTAGCCCAGCCCCAAACAAGAAATTGAAAACCATTAATAGTACAACAAACTCAGATCTTATAGATCAAATTGAACACTATATATGCAGAATATTTATAGCTAAGATTTATCTTGGACTGTATTTGGACACTAAATATGCAGAATATTTTAGATTACCAACAATAAAAGTTCATGACTGTCAACCAGGGATGTACAGTTTGAGGCAATTAGTTAAAAGCAAGGGATGAATCTATATATCCACTACTGCAAGCTGTCGGGCGTCTCCTCGAAACATAGGCAGTAGGGAATGCAGTACGCGTATGTGAATTCAGATAATCACACTCACTCTAGAGTCTAGACTCTAGATGCTTGCTTAAGTTACCTGTAAACAACACTTTGAAATTGGAAGTAGCTCGCTTGAGATACACCAGCAAGCGCACGAATCAGCCGAATATGCCTGCGTGAATTCTGGAACACATATGAAGATGAAATTGCAACAACGGAATGAGAACCTTCCGACGATTTGCGAGATTGAGGCGCTGGAGCTGCTGAAAAGGAACAGACCAAGAAAACAACACAGTCAACAATCCAACAAAACCAACCAAATCGGCCATGGGGGCAAAAGGCCGAGCACCTCAGAGGCGGCAGCAGGAGCGCCTCGCAGAGCGTGTGGGTGAGGTCACGTGCAAATCCACCTTGGTTGCGGCATTCACGCAAACACGTTAGCCATGCGCAGTCGCGGAACATCACGGTCCCCGATGAAACGGTGGAGCGGGCGAGGAGGGGTCGAGCTAGGGCCGCGAGGGGAGGGGATAGGGGACGTACCTTGCCGGCATTGACGCTTTGCTGAGCTCCCATGGCTGCGGACGCCGGTGGGACTGGGAGGCAGCCCGACTGATGCGGGCTCGGGCGCGGCGGAGGGGGTGGAGTGGCGCCGGGGGTGGGGTGTGGGGATTTTTGAGAGGGAGGTTGCGGCGGCTCCCCTGCCCTGCTTTCCTTCTCCGCTGCCCTGCAGCGGCCCCGCGCTCTGGTACATCTCTGACAGCATCGCGCTGCCGCCAGCCCCGCCGAAGAGATCCATTGCCGCCGCGGCCGGTCAGGATCGATCGAATGAGGGGGGAAAGGACGATTGTTTTGAGTCTTGGATCGGTTTGTGTGGAGAAGGAAGGGGAGGGGGTCGGGAAGGGTGAAGCATCATGAGAGAGAAGACGACAGATGCGGTGGATGCGTCGCGAGAGGAAGGGGAGGGGGTCGGGGTGGCGATGCGGTGAGGATGGAGAGGAGCTCCGCCGGATCTGGAAGGGGAGAGGGGGAGAGGGAAACAAAGGAGGCGGGGGGTGGCTGGAAAATGAGCACGAAGACATAGCTAGGGTTTCGGGGTTGGTGTGAAAGGGTCAAGGACTATCGTTGGATCCGCGAGCATCCGACGGTGTGTGATGCATGATCCGCGTGAGACGTCCACGGACCAATCAGAGTGCAGTAAGACGTTATGACCATCTAAATTGGTCGTACTTGACTAAAAATAATGTGTTAAAATCATGTTAGCTATTTTATGACCCGAGAAATTCAACAAGAAAATGTAACACCTTCTCACTTTGTCACCAAATGTGGACAAGTTTCCAGGAAAAATAATAAACATGAATTGAGATAAATATCTTTAAAAAGGTGCCATGAGAAATGAGTTTTTTTGGCAAAAAAATCATTTTCCATTTTTTTCGATTGCCCCAAATGAGGTTTTTTTGTGAAGGACCTACCAAATAATTCTTGCAAAATTGGACTAAATTATTTTTCTAAAATACTAGACCATATTTAATGCACAATTGACCAAATGGTTGGGTGTAAAAAGTTTTGATCCACCTCTGGTGAAAAAGACAAATTTCCGCTGATTTAGGTGGAAGCGGGTCAAATTTGAACTGCAGATGCCTCATAGTTTGCTCTTTATTTTTTCCAAAAATCATTTCTAGGTACATAAGTATCTATTTAATCAGAGAAATATCAAAAGTTTTCCAAGATTCGACCACTAGCTAGGAACGGTCAAGCCCGCCGTTTTGACCGTATTTTGAAATGGGCATAAAAAATCAAAATATCAAAAAATTGGAAAACCTTCGCATTGTGTCATTATATGTGACCAAGTTTTCAGGAAAAATAATAAACTTGTAATATGGAAATTATTTAAAAAAAGTGTTCTCAAAAAAGAGCTATCATGCGTGAAGATTCATGGCTTTCAAGCCAAATGATCAATCTTATGGCCACATTCATGGCATAGTTTGTTCAAATGATCTCATATTGTGCACAAGGGTGAATCTTGGAATGACAAACAATGTTGCCTAAGGAAGTTTTCATTTTCTTTGCACGGATAATATATTTTCCATTTTCCGAGTGCCCGAAATGAGTTTTTTTTTGTGAAGGACCTACCATCTATTTGTTGCAAAATTGGACCAAATCATTTTTCTAAAATACTAGGCCATATTTAATGCACAATTTACAAAATGGTTGGGTGTCAAAAGGTTTGATCCACCTCTAGTGAAAAAGACAAATTCCCGCTGATTCAGTAGGAAGCGGGTCAAATTTGAACTGCAGCTGCCTCATAGTTTGCTATTTATTTTTTCCAAAAATCATTTCTAGTTACATAAGTACCTATTTAATCATAAATACATGGTTTGGTGGCGATACGTCGAGGTTTGGATGGTGGTCGAGGGCCCCAACTCTAGAGCGCGTAAACTTGCATGCCCGCCGCGTGGTCACCGCGTGACTGTGGTGTTGCCATGTGTTCTGGGAGGCCTAGGCATGTATAGTGGGTTGGGAACTCCCCAGGTAGGTGCTAGGAATAAAATCACAACATAAGATTCTCATGAGGAGACCGATCGATGCTCAAACATGAATAAGCAGCCAAGTGTTTGATTAGCGGTACGGAAAATGCACATGGCTAATGGGCGTGAGTTTTGGCTGAGGATGATCAGTTACTAAGAAGACCGTCTTCACAAATTTTCAGCTCAAAAGGAGGAGCGTAGGTGGTACTTGCTTTGCAAAGTACCACACTGGACATAAATACGAATGTTGAAGCTGGGCTTAAAATAATGAATGGATTGAGCTGGCATTTGGTGGAGGATGGTTATTTGGGCATAGGAAAGCACTGTAGAAAATGGATGCCATTTGGACATGCCAAAGTGGTACTTCCTTCACAAAGTGTTTTTGTGAACAAAATAGGAAAATGAATATTTTTGAATTATTTCAAACTAGGCAAGGAAGGTTTTTTACATATTTGATGAAGATATGACCCAAATAATTTATGAGATTTTTTGGGGAAATTTGGGAATGACAGAAATATAGGTTGCTTCACAACCTAGGGCAAAAACTGCCACATGGACATGACACATATGCAAAACTGATGAGGTGGCGCCTAGTCATAGCAACCCACCATAATTTACAAGGTTATGACCATCTATATTGGTCATGATCAGCTAGAAATAAGGCAGCGGAGCAGTGCTATCTGCTTTATGACCATTTCGTGTAAGGAAATTACGACCTTTCTGACCAAAATGGTCGTTATAGTTTAGGGTTTGGAGCCCCCCGAACAGCTTTTGGTCAATTGGTCTGAAATGGTCATAGATCTATGACCAATTGTTCCAGGGTCATTAATAGAAGGTCACTAGTTGACATATTTCTTGTAGTGATCATTCTGTTCTTTACCCCTTGGAACTTTTTTCATTGTCCAACCATTATTCTCATGGAAAAAACCTTAGTTTTTGGTACTCATTTGTTTGGTTAGATGCTATGAGCACTTGAACATTCCTTTAAATAAATGATGTATTTCCTTCAAACATCTTTAGAAAGAACTAAATTATCATAATGAACTATGTCTTAAGTGTTGGGGAACGTAGTAATTTCAAAAAAAATCCTACGCACACGCAAGATCATGGTGATGCATAGCAACAACAGGGAAGAGTGTTGTTTACATACCCTCGTAGACCAAAAGAGGAAGCGTTAGCACAATGCAGTTGATGTAGTCGTACGTCTTCACGATCCGACCGATCAAGTATCGAACGCACGGTACCTCCGAGTTCAGCACACGTTCAGCTCAATGACGTCCCGCGAACTCCGATCCAGCAGAGCTTCACGGGAGAGTTCCGTCAGCACGACGGCGTGGTGACGGTGATGATGTTGATACCGACGTAGGGCTTCGCCTAAGGACCGCTACGATATGACCGAGGTGGAATATGGTGGAGGGGGCACCGCACACGGCTGGGAGAGATCAACCGATCAACTTGTGTGTCTAGAGGTGGCCCCCTGCCCCTGTATATAAAGGAGCAAGGGGGAGGCCGGCCGGCCCTCTATGGGCGCGCCAGGAGGAGGAGTCCTCCTCCTAGTAGGAGTAGGACTCCCCTTTCCTACTCCTACTAGGAGGAGGAAAGGAAGGAGGAGAAGGAGAAGGAAGGAGAAGGAGGAGAAGGAGGAAAGGGGAGCCGGCCCCCTAGTCCAATCTGGTTTGGGCTAGGGGGGCCGCGCGCCCTGCCTCCTCTCTTCCACCACTTGGCCCATGAGGCCCATTACTTCTTCCTCGTATTCCCGTAACTCCCCGGTACCCCCGAAAATACCCGAATCACTCAGAACCTTTCCGATGTCCGAATATAGTCGTCCAATATATCGATCTTTACGTCTCGACCATTTCGAGACTCCTCGTCATGTCCCCGATCTCATCCGGGACTCCGAACTACCTTAGGTACATCAAATCACATAAACTCATAATACAATCATCACCGAAACTTTAAGCGTGCGGACCCTACGGGTTCGAGAACTATGTAGACATGACCGAGACATGTCTCCCGTCAATAACCAATAGCGGAACCTGGATGCTCATATTGGCTCCCACATATTCTACGAAGATCTTTATCGGTCAGAAAGCATAACAACATACGTTGTTCCCTTTTTCATCGGTATGTTACTTGCCCGAGATTCGATCGTCGGTATCTCAATACCTAGTTCAATCTCGTTACCGGCAAGTCTCTTTACTCGTTCCGTAATACATCATCCCGCAACTAACTTATTAGTTACAATGCTTGCAAGGCTTAAGTGATGTGCATTACCGAGAGGGCCCAGAGATACCTCTCCGACAATCGGAGTGACAAATCCTAGTCTCGAAATACGCCAACCCAACAAGTACCTTCGGAGACACCTGTAGAGCACCTTTATAATCACCCAGTTACGTTGTGACGTTTGGTAGCACACAAAGTGTTCCTCCGATAAACAGGAGTTGCATAATCTCATAGTCATAGGAACATGTATAAGTCATGAAGAAAGCAATAGCAACAAACTAAACGATCAAGTGCTATGCTAACGGAATGGGTCAAGTCAATCACATCATTCTCCTAATGATGTGATCCCATTAATCAAATGACAACTCATGTCTATGGTTAGGAAACATAACCATCTTTGATCAATGAGCTAGTCAAGTAGAGGCATATTAGTGACACTCTGTTTGTCTACGTATTCACACATGTATTATGTTTCCAGTTAATACAATTTTAGCATGAATAATAAACATTTATCATGATATAAGGAAATAAACAATAACTTTATTATTGCCTCTAGGGCATATTTCCTTCAGTCTCCCACTTGCACTAGAGTCAATAATCTAGTTCACATTGCCATGTGATTTAATACCAATAGTTCACATCACCATGTGATTAACACCCATAGTTCACATCGACATGTGACCAACACCCAAAGGGTTTACTACAATCAATAATCTAGTTCACATCGCTATGTGATTAACACCCAAAGAGTACTAAGGTGTGATCATGTTTTGCTTGTGAGGGAAGTTTAGTCAACGGGTCTGCCACATTCAGATCCGTAAGTATTTTGCAAATTTCTATGTCAACAATGCTCTGCACGGAGCTACTCTAGCTAATTGCTCCCACTTTCAATATGTATCCAGATTGATATTTGGAGTCATCTGGATCAGTGTCAAAATTTGCATCGACGTAACCCTTTACAACGAACCTTTTCTCACTTCCATAATCGCGAAACATATCCTTAATACATAAGGATAATTTTGACCAATGTCCAGTGATCTACTCCTAGATCACTATTGTACTCCCTTGCTAAACTCAGGGCAGGGTATACAATAGGTCTGGTACACAGCATGGCATACTTTATAGAATCTATTGCTGAGGCATAGGGAATGACTTTCATTCTCTCTCTATCTTCTTTCGTGGTCGGGTTTTGAGTCTTACTCAACTTCACACCTTGTAACACAGGCAAGAACTCCTTCTTTGACTGTTCCATTTTGAACTACTTCAAAATCTTGTCAAGGTATGTACTCATTAAAAAACTTATCAAGCGTCTCGATCTATCTCTATAGATCTTGATGCTCAATATGTAAGTAGCTTCACCGAGGTCTTTCTTTGAAAAACTCCTTTCAAACATTCATTTATGCTTTGCAGAATAATTCTACATTATCTCCGATCAACAATATGTCAATCACATATACTTATCAGAAATGCTGTAGTGCTCCCACTCACTTTCTTGTAAATACAGGCTTCACCGCAAGTCTGTATAAAACTATATGCTTTGATCAACTTATCAAAGCGTATATTCCAACTCCGAGATACTTGCACCAGTCCATAGATGGATCGCTGGAGCTTGCATATTTTGTTAGTACCTTTAGGATCGACAAAACCTTCTGGTTGCATCATATACAACTCTTTTTTAATAAATCCATTAAGGAATGCAGTTTTGTTTATCCATTTGCCAGATTTCATAAAATGCGGCAATTGCTAACATGATTCGAACAGACTTAAGCATCGATACGATTGAGAAACTCTCATCATAGTCAACACCTTGAACTTGTCGAAAACCTTTTTGCGATAATTCTAGCTTTGTAGATAGTAACACTGCTATCAGCGTCCGTCTTCCTCTTGAAGATCCATTTAATCTCAATGGCTCGCCGATCATTGGACAAGTCAATCAAAGTCCATACTTTGTTCTCATACATGGATCTCATCTCAGATTTCATGGCCTCAAGCCATTTCGCGGAATCTGGGCTCATCATCGCTTCCTCATAGTTCGTAGGCTCGTCATGGTCAAGTAACATGACCTCCAGAACAGGATTACCGTACCACTCTGGTGCGGATCTCACTCTGGTTTACCTACGAGGTTTCGGTAGTAACTTGATCTGAAGTTACATGATCATCATCATTAGCTTCCTCACTAATTGGTGTAGTAGTTACAGGAACAGATTTCTGTGATGAACTACTTTCCAATAAGGGAGCAGGTACAGTTACCTCATCAAGTTCTACTTTCCTCCCACTCACTTCTTTCGAGAGAAACTCCTTCTCTAGAAAGGATCCATTCTCAGCATTTAGTATCTTGCCTTCGGATCTGTGATAGAAGGTGCACCCAACATTTTCTTTTGGGTATCCTATGAAGACGCACTTCTCCGATTTGGGTTTGAGCTTATCAGGTTGAAACCTTTTCACATAAGCATTCAACCTCAAACTTTAAGAAACAACAGCTTAGGTTTCTTGCCAAACCATAGTTCATACGGTGTCGTCTCAACGGATTTAGATGGTGCCCTATTTAACGTGAATGTAGCTGTCTCTAATGCATAAGCCCAAAATGATAGTGGTAGATCGATAAGAGACATCATAGATCGCACCGTATCTAATAAAGTACGGTTATGATGTTCGGACACACCATTACACTGTGGTGTTCCAGGTGGCATGAGTAGTGAAACTATTTCACATTGTTTTAACTGAAGGCCAAACTCGTAACTCAAATATTTGTCTCTGCGATCAGATCGTAGAAACTTTATTTTCTTGTCACGATGATTTTCCACTTCACTCTGAAGTTTTTGAACTTTCCAAATGTTTCAGACTTATGTTTCATCAAGTAGATATACTCATATCTTCTCAAATCATCTGTGAAGGTCAGAAAATAACGATACCCGCCGCGAGCCTCAACATTCATCGGACTGCATACATCAGTATGTATTATTTCCAATAAGTCAGTTGCTTGCTCTATTGTTCTGGAGAACAGAGTCTTAGTCATCTTGCCCATGAGGCACGGTTCGCAAGCATCAACTGATTCATAATCAAGTGATTCCAAAAGCCCATCAGCATGGATTTTCTTCATGCGCTTTACACCAATATGACCTAAACGGCAGTGCCACAAATAAGTTGCACTATCATTATTAACTTTGCATCTTTTGGCTTCAATATTATGAGAATGTGTATCACCACAATCGAGATCCAGCAAACCATTTTCATTGGGTGTATGACCATAGAAGGTTTTATTCATGTAAACAGAACAACAATTTATTCTCTTACTTAAATGAATAACAGTATTGCAATAAACATGATCAAATCATATTCATGCTCAAAGCAAACACCAAATAACACTTATTTAGGTTCAACACTATTCTCGAAAGTATAGGGAGTGTGCGATGATGATCAATCTTGGAACCACTTCCAACACACATCGTCACTTCACCCTTAACTAGTTTCTGTTCATTCTGCAACTCCCGTTTCGAGTTACTACTCTTAGCAACTGAACCAGTATCAAATACCAAGGGGTTGCTACGAACACTAGTAAAATACACATCAATAATCTGTATATCAAATATACCTTTGTTCACTTTGCCATCCTTCTTATCCGCCAAATACTTGGGGCAGTTCCGCTTCCAGTGACCAGTCCCTTTGAAGTAGAAGCACTTAGTCTCAGGCTTAGGACCAGACTTGGGCTTCTTCACTTGAGCACCAACTTGCTTGTCGTTCTTCTTGAAGTTCCCTTTCTTTCCCTTTGCCCTTCTCTTGAAACTAGTGGTCTTGTTAATCATCAACACTTGATGCTCTTTCTTGATTTCTACCTTCATTGACTTCATCATCATGAAAAGCTCGGGAATCGTTTTCATCATCCCTTGCATACTATAGTTCATCACGAAGTTCTACTAACTTGGTGATGGTGACTAGAGAATTCTGTCAATCACTATTTTATCTGGAAGATTAACTCCCACTTGATTCAAGCGATTGTAGTACCCAGACAATCTGAACACATGCTCACTGCTTGGGCTATTCTCCTCCATCTTTTAGCTAGAGAACTTGTTGGAGACTTCATATCTCTCAACTCGGGTGTTTGCTTGAAATATTAACTTCAACTCCTGGAACATCCATATGATCCATGACGTTCAAAACGTCTTTGAAGTCCTGATTGTAAGCTGCTAAGCATGGTGCACTAAACTATCAAGTAGTCATCATATTGAGCTAGCCAAACGTTCATAACGTCTGTATCTGCTCCTGCAACAGGTCTGTCACCTAGTGGTGCATCAAGGACATAATTCTTCTGTGTAGCAATGAGGATAAACCTCAGATCACGGATCCAATCTGCATCATTGCTCTTAACATCTTTCAACTTAGTTTTCTCTAGGACATATCAAAAATAAAACAGGGGAGCTAAACGCGAGCTATTGATCTACAACATAGATATGCTAATACTACCAGGACTAAGTTCATGATAAATTTAAGTTCAATTAATCATATTACTTAAGAACTCCCACTTAGAAAGACATCCCTCTAATCTTCTAAGTGATCACGTGATCCAAATCAACTAAACCATAACCGATCATCACGTGAAATGGAGTAGCTTTCAATGGTGAACATCAATATGTTGATCATATCTACTATATGATTCATGCTCGACCTTTCGGTCTCAGTGTTCCGAGGCCATATCTGCATATGCTAGGCTCGTCAAGTTTAACCTGAGTATTCTGCGTGTGCAAAACTGGCTTGCACCCATTGTAGATGGACGTAGAGCTTATCACACCCGATCATCACGTGGTGTCTGGGCACGACGAACTTTGGCAACGGTGCATACTCCGGGAGAACACTTTTATCTTGAAATTTAGTGAGCGATCATCTTATAATGCTACCGTCAAATAAAGCAAGATAAGATGCATAAAAGATAAACATCACATGCAATCAATATAAGTGATATGATATAGCCATCATCATCTTGTGCTTGTGATCTCCATCTCCAAAGCACCGTCATGATCACCATCGTCACCGCCGTGACACCTTTATCACCATCATAGCATCGTTGTCGTCTCGCCAATCTTATGCTTCCACGACTATCGCTACCGCTTAGTGATAAAGTAAAGCATTACAGCGCAATTGCATTACATACAATAAAGCGACAACCATATGGCTCCTGCCAGTTGCCGATAACTCGGTTACAAAACATGATCATCTCATACAATAAAATTTAGCATCATGTCTTGACCATATCACATCACAACATGCCCTACAAAAATAAGTTAGACGTCCTCTACTTTGTTGTTGCAAGTTTTACGTGGCTGCTACGGGCTTAGGAAGAACCATTCTTACCTACGCATCAAAACCACAATGATTGTTTGTCAAGTTGGTGCTGTTTTAACCTTCGCAAGGACCGGGCGTAGCCACACTCGGTTCAACTAAACTTGGAGAAATTGACACCCGCCAGCCACCTGTGTGCAAAGCACGTCGGTAGAACCAGTCTCGCGTAAGCGTACACGTAATGTCGGTCCGGGCCGCTTCATCCAACAATACCGTCGAACCAAAGTATGACATGCTGGTAAGCAGTATGACTTATATCGCCCACAACTCACTTGTGTTCTACTCGTGCATATAACATCAACGCATAAAACCTGGCTCAGATGCCACTGTTGGGGAACGTAGTAATTTCAAAAAAATTCCTACGCACACGCAAGATCATGGTGATGCATAGCAACGACAGGGGAGAGTGTTGTCTACGTACCCTCATAGACCGAAAGCGGAAGCATTAGCACAACGCAGTTGATGTAGTCGTACGTCTTCACGATCCGACCGATCAAGTACCGAATGCACGGTACCTCCGAGTTCAGCACACGTTCAGCTCGATGACGTCCCACAAACTCCGATCCAGCAGAGCTTCACGGGAGAGTTCCGTCAGCACGACGGCGTGGTGATGATGATGATGTTGGTACCGACGCAGGGCTTCACCTAAGCACCGCTACGATATGACCGAGGTGGAATATGGTGGAGGGGGGCACCG
Organism: Triticum aestivum; assembly: GCF_018294505.1. Lineage (NCBI taxonomy): Eukaryota > Viridiplantae > Streptophyta > Magnoliopsida > Poales > Poaceae > Triticum > Triticum aestivum. The sequence continues at coordinate 13,395,039 of NC_057806.1, read as the reverse complement.
CACACGGCTGGGAGAGATCAACTGATCAACTTGTGTGTCTAGAGGTGCCCCCCTGCCCCTGTATATAAAGGAGCAAGGGGGAGGCCGGCCGGCCCTCTATGGGCGCGCCAGGAGGAGGAGTCCTCCTCCTAGTAGGAGTAGGACTCCCCTTTCCTACTCCTACTAGGAGGAGGAAAGGAAGGAGGAGAAGGATAAGGAAGGAGAAGGAGGAGAAGGAGGAAAGGGGAGCCGGCCCCCTAGTCCAATTTGGTTTGGCTAGGGGGGCCGCGCACCCTGCCTCCTCTCTTCCACCACTTGGCCCATGAGGCCCATTACTTCTTCCTCGTATTCCCGTAACTCCCCGGTACCCCCAAAAATACCCGAATCACTCGGAACCTTTCCGATGTCTGAATATAGTCGTCCAATATATCGATCTTTATGTCTTGACCATTTTGAGACTCCTCGTCATGTCCCCGATCTCATCCGGGACTCCGAACTACCTTCGGTACATCCAATCACATAAACTCATAATACAATCGTCACCGAAACTTTAAGCGTGCGGACCCTATGGGTTCGAGAACTTTGTAGACATGACCGAGACATGTCTCCGGTCAATAACCAATAGCGGAACCTGGATGCACATATTGGCTCCCACATATTCTACGAAGATCTTTATCGGTCAGACCGCATAACAACATACGATGTTCCCTTTGTCATCGGTATGTTACTTACCCGAGATTCGATCGCCGGTATCTCAATACCTAGTTCAATCTCGTTACCGGCAAGTCTCTTTACTCGTTCCGTAATACATCATCCCGCAACTAACTTATTAGTTGCAATGCTTGCAAGGCTTAAGTGATGTGCATTACCGAGAGGGCCCAGAGATACCTCTCCGACAATCGGAGTGACAAATCCTAATCTCGAAATACGCCAACCCAACAAGTACCTTTGGAGACACCTGTAGAGCACCTTTATAATCACCCAGTTACGTTGTGACGTTTGGTAGCACACAAAGTGTTCCTCCGGTAAACGGGAGTTGCATAATCTCATAGTCATAGAACATGTATAAGTCATGAAGAAAGCAATAGAAACAAACTAAACGATCAAGTGGTATGCTAACGGAATGGGTCAAGTCAATCACATCATTCTCCTAATGATGTGATCCCATTAATCTAATGACAACTCATGTTTATGGTTAGGAAACATAACCATCTTTGATCAATAAGCTAGTCAAGTAGAGGCATACTAGTGACACTCTGTTTGACTATGTATTCACACATGTATTATGTTTCCAGTTAATACAATTCTAGCATGAATAATAAACATTTATCATGATATAAGGAAATAAATAATAACTTTATTATTGCCTCTAGGGCATATTTCCTTCATCAAGATCAAGATGCACCTAGCAAACACATTCATCATTACGAACCATGGAGAAACTGGATCGAATGGTTGTCATTCCGCCCATCCCTTAGAGGAAAGCGAGTGTGTTATATAAAGCCAACATTGCCGAGCAATGCAAGCAAAAGAAGCGATGGCACCAGTCCAAAATCCATAAATTATTCACATGGTGACATTGAGAATGTGGTAAAATCTCTATCTTTTTTAATGCCCCCGCACACCATTTTAGTTGGTCTCTGCTCAAGGAAAATAACATGACACGAAAGCCGTTGTTGGAATTAGGAACAGATACAAGGTGAAAAAGTTAAAATCACCATACGTTTTCAAGGACCACTGTATTTATAGAATAGAACATAAACATTTATTACAAAATTGGAGATAATTAACCACTACTATTATTGCCTCTAAGACATATCTCCTAAACTTTAAAGATGAAAGTTTGTTTGAGGGTCCTCGACAAAATTAGGATCATCGTTGCGTGCATGAGTCTCCGACTACGGAGCAGGAGAGCTCACTATCATGAGCAATCGCCTCTAGTTCTATTCGGATATGTTAAGCAATTGACCAGAAAGAAAAATACTCTGCTCGGATAAACTGAAACATCGTGTGAAGAAACTTAGTGCCTCGATAGGCTTGTGGCAAGAAAAACCATCAAACATTGGTTGCTTGATTAATCCTCCTTTTCTCCCTTATAGATGGCCTCCAGCGTAGCCGCCAATCCTTGACGGTTTGTGTAGCCCTTTTTTAATGGCTCGGGTCGCATTGTCAGACCCATTGTACCTCCATAACGGATGGACATGCTGCTGGAGAGGCTGGACCCCTTGTCTCATCGCCACCGGCATCACATTGATGGTTGTAAGCTTACGGTGGCCAAGGCATGCTATTTGAGCCACCAAGCGAGATACATCGGTGTCTTCCTCTTGAGACTGACTCCTCATACACTAGTTATACCACTTCTACGGCAGCACAAGAGAGAAGGGGCGGGGGGAGTCCCTACCAAATAGGGTCTTCATGTGGCACATCCGCGATATAAAACCACTCGGTTGACCATGTCTCGACTTCTTCCTTTTGGGTGCCCGGGAGATATCTTAACCTGCACACCTCGACTCTTCCAACTTCGAAGGTAGAGCCTCCCTAGTATGAGGAACCAAACAAAAGTATTTGCGCCACAACTTGAAGTGAGCTTTGCAGGCAAGAATGGCCCCGCAAAGGGTGACAAAGCCTGGTATATGGAGGATAGAATTAGGCGTGACATGGTGGAGCTGGATCCCATAAAACTCTAGAAGGCCCCTAGGGAAGGGGTGGATTGGGAAGCCAAGACCTCGGATGAGGAATGCTATGCAAAAAATTCTCTCTATACCATGTGGGGTGGGGAAATTATCGTTGAGAACCCCTTTGTCTATGGCCACCAGGCTAGGAAGGATCTGCATGAACTCTGGATCAGGCAAGTACCCTAAGTTGCAAGTCAATTAAGTTGCCCTTGGGTGACCGAGCAACTTTTCCTATCTCCCTCGAGGGGGCCAATGGGGTGAGTCGATGAGCTGTGGATGTTCGCCACTGTATCGAAGCTCTAGAAGCAACGATGGGAAGAAAATCTGCGCATGGGCGAAGAAGAAACAAGAAGGACATAATACAATTTACCTTCGCCCTAACCTTATATATTGTAATAAGTCGTGTCACGGCGGGGCATTTCGAGTCCTTGGTGATTAAATTGCTTGTTTCCTAGGTGGTGTTCCTTATGTGAGCACGTGAATCAAGGAGAGAAACTACAAATATGCCCCTAAATGTGGAATGTGAGACCCATTACAATTCCCCCAATTGAGTGTGTTGAGGTGTGGGCCCTGCAATTGCTGGAGACTATGGAAAGTCTTGGGAGGATCATGCTTCACCTGTAAGGAATTAATTTTGACAGAAAAAGACCTCAGACCACCGTCCTCGGACAAAATGGTTTGCTCGGGAAAACTAGAATATCAAGAACTCGCATACGAAGCCGAAGACCGAAGGAGTCACTATGTCGAGGAAGATATCGATGTCCTCAGCATGAAGACTAGTTCAGAAGCTACTGATGGTGTCCTGGATTAGGGGGTACTCACCACGTCAGCCAGCCATTCATAGGTCGGGTCGAGGACCACCAACAACCGAAGAATGGGCCATATATGCTATAGCCCTCGGCACACTCAAGATGGAATCCTCCGAAGACTTGGCATACATTTCAAGGCAAATTTAAATGTTCAACATGTTTATCTCTAGATGCAACGGACCATGTGTAACCCTAGATACCCACCCGGGCCCTATATAAGCCAAGGGGTTTAGTCTGTAGAGGCAAGTTAGATTCATTCATATGATCTCTAGGTAGATCATCTTGTACTTTGTACTCCATTCACAATCAATACAATACAAGCAAAACGTAGGGTTTTACCTCTTCGAGAGGGCCCGAACCGGGTAAACATTGTGTCTTTCTATTTCTTGTTACCATCTAGCCGAGATCATCTATCTACCCAAGATTTATTGGATTTAGCTCCAACACTAGCCAACAACTTCAGAATTACAAAATTCATGAAGGAGCAGGTCCCAGAGATTAGCATTTGTCCTCGGAGGAAAAGGATGCCCTAACAAGAGATACTCTCGTCGAGTATAACGGACTTTGTCCGATTCCGAGGCCAAGGAACCCCACGACACTTTTACAGTATTTAAACATTATTCACCTAGACATAATTTTATTATGACATACCTATCTTTTTCTAGAGCACATTTACGATCATGCACCATTTTTGTCGGTCTCCTTGACAGAACAAAGAAACACATGACACAATGTATGATCGGCAGATATGTTCATCCCATCCTCGGCATTAGAAGAACATACAAGGTGGGAATCACAAAACAGTGATATTTGAAGTAGAGTGAATAAGCAGTCGGTGCAGTGGCAACATGGGAATTTTTTTACACTTATAACTACGCAAAAACCCATCATAACATTCCCTAGTTCTACGAGATAAACTAAAATTGACACAAAAATGAATCAACTTGAGTCTATAAGCTAATCAGATGCATCAATTCTGTTTTAGTTCCATTCCAATAAATCAACAGAACGCTAAAATCTGGAGGAAAGGCAGGGGCTAAGGATTTTACAATCCATCTTGGCAGAGAGGCAGCAGCATGAGTGCACAAGCGGCAGGAGACAGCAGACGGCAGCACAGCGACTGCTCCAGTGCTCTGCCGTGTTGGTCTGCAGCAACACTAGGGGCGTGTTTGGTTACCCGCACCGAGCCTAACCAGATCCATGCGGGGAGGAAGAGAACTGCTTGGTTGACCGATTTCACTGTTGAGTCTGCATCGCACGTTTCTTAAAGCATCCCAAAGTCTGGTTCGCTGGGAATGCTTGAATCGGCAGTTTCTCGTGAGCCAGGCCAAGGCGAGCGGACCCTTGCATGAGTGGAGACGGGAGGGATGCGAGTGAAGGAAATATGCCCTAGAGGCAATAATAAAGTTGTTATTTATATTTCCTTATATCATGATAAATATTTATTATTCATGCTAGAATTGTATTAACCGGAAACTTAGTACATGTGTGAATACATAGACAAACAAAGTGTCACTAGTATGCCTCTACTTGACTGGCTCGTTGAATCAAAGATGGTTAAGTTTCCTAGCCATAGCCATGAGTTGTCATTTCATTAATGGGACCAAATCATTAGGGAATGATGTGATTGACTTGACCCATCCGTTAGCTTAGCACGATGATCGTTTAGTTTGTTGATATTGCTTTCTTCATGACTTATACATGTACCTATGACTATGAGATTATGCAACTCCCGAATACCGGAGGAACACTTTGTGTGCTACCAAACATCACAACGTAACTGGGTGATTATAAAGGTGCTCTACAGGTGTCTCCGATGGTACTTGTTGAGTTGGCATATATCAAGATTAGGAATTGTCACTCCGATTGTCGGAGAGGTATCTCTGGGCCCTCTCGGTAATGCGCATCACTATAAGCCTTCCAAGCAATGTAACTAATGAGTTAGTTGCGGGATGATGCATTACAGAACGAGTAAAGAGACTTGCCGGTAACGAGATTGAACTAGGTATTGTGATACCGACGATCGAATCTCGGGCAAGTAACATACCGATGACAAAGGAAACAATGTATGTTGTTATGCGGTTTGACCGATAAAGATCTCCGTAGAATATGTAGGAACGAATATGAGCATCCAGGTTCCACTATTGGTTATTGATCGGAGATGAGTCTCGGTCATGTCTACATAGTTCTCGAACCCGTAGGGTCCGCACGCTTAACGTTCGGTGACGATCGGTATTATGAGTTTATGTGTTTTGATGTACCTAAGGTAGATCGGAGTCCCGGATGAGATCGGGGACATGACGAGGAGTCTCGAAATGGCCGAGACGTAAAGATCGATATATTGTACGACTATATTCGGACATCGGAAAGGTTCCGAGTGATTCGGGTATATTTCGGAGTACCGGAGAGTTACGGGAATTCGCCACAGAGTATATGGGCCTTATTGGGCTTTAGGGGAAAGAGAGAAAGGAGGTTGCACGCCCCCCAAGGCATAGTCCGAATTTGACTAGGGGGAGGGGCGGCGCCCCCTCCTTCCTTCTCTTCTCTTTTTCCTTTCCTTCTGTCCTACTACTACATGGAAGGGGGGAATCCTACTCCCGGAGGGAGTAGGACTCCCCAGGGCGCGTCATAGGAGGGCCGGCCCTCCTCTCTCCTCCACTCCTTTATATACGTGGCCAGGGGCACCCCATAGATACACAAGTTGATCAGTTGATCTTTTAGCCGTGTGCGGTGCCCCCCTCCACCATAATCCACCTCGGTCATATTGTAGCGGTGCTTAGGCGAAGCCCTGCGTCGGTAGCATCATCATCACCGTCATCACGCCGTCGTGCTGATGGAACTCTCCCGTGAAGCTCTGCTGGATCATGAGTTTGTGGGACGTCATTGAGCTGAACGTGTGCTAAACTCAGAGGTGTCGTGCGTTCGGTATTTGGATCGGTCGGATCGTGAAGACGTACAACTACATCAACCACGTCTCATAACGCTTCCTCTTATGGTCTACGAGGGTACGTAGATGATACTCTCCCCTCTTGTTGCTGTGCATCACCATGATCTTGCGTGTGCGTAGGAATTTTTTTGAAATTACTCTGTTCCCCAATAGTGGCATCCGAGCCAGGTTTATGCGTAGATGTTATATGCATGAGTAGAACACAAAAGGGGTTGTGGGCGTGGGTATATACATATTGCTTGTCGTGACTAGTTGATTCTTGATTCAGCGGCATTGTTGGATGAAGCGGCCCAGACCGACATTACGCGTATGCTTACGTGAGACTGGTTCTACCGACGTGCTTCGCACATAGGTGGCTAGTGGGTGTCATTTTCTCCAGCTATAGTTGAATCGGATTCAATGAATAGGGTTCTTTCTGAAGATCAAAAAGCAATCACTATACCGCGTTATGGTTTTTGATGCGTAGGTAAGATCGGTTCTTGCTCAGCCCGTAGTAGCCACGCAAAACATGCAACAACAAAGTAGAGGACGTCTAACTTGTTTTTGCAGGGCATGTTGTGATGTGATATGGTCAAGACATGATGCTAAATTTTATTGTATGAGATAATCATGTTTTGTTAAAATTATCGGCAACTGGCAGAAGCCTTATGATTGTCTCTTTATTGCATAAGATACAAGTGTCATACAATTGCTTTACTTTATCGCTATGCGATAGCAATAGTTGCAAAAGCAATAGTTGACAAGACAACCATGTGATGACACGTTGATAGAGATCAAGATGATGGAGATCATGGTGTCATGTCGGTGACGATGGAGATCATGGCGGTACTTTGGAGACGGAGATCAAAGGCGCAAGATGATCATGGCCATATCATGTCACATATTTTGATTGCATATGATGTTTATCCTTTATGCATCTTATTTTGCTTAGTTTGGCGGTAGCATTATAAGATGATCTCTCACTGAATTTCAAGGTATAAGTGTTCTCCCTGAGTATGCACCGTTGCGACAGTTCGTCGTGCCGAGACACCATGTGATGATCGGGTGTGATAAGCTCTACGTTCACATACAACGGGTGCAAGCCAGTTTTGCACACGCAGAATACTCGGGTTAAACTTGATGAGCCTAGCATATGCATATATGGCCCCGGAACACTGGAGACCGAAAGGTCGAGCGTGAATCATATAGTAGATATAATCAACATAGTGATGTTCACCATTGAAAACTACTCCATCTCGCGTGATGATCGGACATGGTTTAGTTGATTTGGATCACGTGATCATTTAGATGATTAGAGGGATGTATATCTAAGTGGGAGTTCTTAAGTAATATGATTAATTGAACTTTAATTTATCATGAACTTAGTCCTGATAGTATTTGCATAACTATGTTGTAGATCAATAGCTCACGATGTAGCTCGCCGTTTATTTTGATATGTTCCTAGAGAAAAACTAAGTTGAAAGATGTTAGTAGAAATGATGCGGATTGGATCCGTGATCTGAGGATTATCCTCATTGCTGCACAAAAGAATTATGTCCTTGATGCATCACTAGGTGACAGACCGATTGCAGGAGCAGATGCAGACGTTATGAACGTTTGGCGAGCTCGATATGATAACTACTTGATAGTTTAGTGCACCATGCTTTACGGCTTAGAATCAGGGCTTCAAAGACGTTTTGAACGCCACAGAGCATATGAGATGTTCCAAGAGTTGAAGTTAGTATTTCAGACTCATGCCCATGTCAAAAGGTATGAGACCTTTAACAAGCAATTTGCCTACAAGATGGAGGAGAATAGCTCAGCTAGTGAGCATGTGCTCAGAATGTCTGAGTACTACAATCACTTGAATCAAGTGGGAGTTAGTCTTCCAGATAAGATAGTGATTGACAGAGTTCTCTAGTCACTATCACCAAGTTACTAGAACTTCGTGATGAACTATAATATGCAAGGGATAACAGAGACGATTCCCAAGCTCTTCGTGATGCTGAAATCGACGAAGGTAGAAATCAAAAAAAGCATCAAGTGTTGATGGTTGACAAGAACACTAGTTTCAAGAAAAGGGCAAAGGGAAGAAGGGGAACTTCAAGAAGAACGGCTTAAGTGAAGAAGCCCAAGTCTAGACTTAAGCCTGAGACTAAGTGCTTCTACTACAAAGGGACTAGTCACTAGAAGTAGAACTTCCCCAAGTATTTGGCGGATAAGAAGGATGGAAAAGTGAACAAAGGTATATTTGATATACATGTTAATAATGTGTACTTTACTAGTGTTTATAGCAACCCCTCAGTATTTGATACTAGTTCAGTTGCTGAGATTAGTAACTCGCAACGGGAGTTGCAGAATGAACAGAGACTAGTTAAGGGTGAAGTGATGATGTGTGTTGGAAGTGGTTCCAAGATTGATATGATCATCATCGCACACTCCCTATACTTTCGGGGTTAGTGGTCGAACCTAAATAAATGTTATTTGGTGAATGAACAGAGACTAGTTAAGGGTGAAGTGATGATGTGTGTTGGAAGTGGTTCCAAGATTGATATGATCATCATCGCACACTCCCTATACTTTCGGGGTTAGTGGTCGAACCTAAATAAATGTTATTTGGTGTTTTGCGTTAAGCATGAATATGATTTGATCATGTTTGTTGCAATACGGTTATTCATTTAAAGTCACAGAATAATTGTTGTTCTGTTTAAATGAATAAAACCTTCAATGGTCATACACCCAAGGTGAATGGTTTATTGAATCTCGATAGTAGTGATACACATATTCATAATATTGAAGTCAAAAGACGCAAAGTTAATAATGATAGCGCAACTTATTTGTGGCACTGCCGTTTAGGTCATATTGGTGTAAAGCGCATGAAGAAAATCCATGTTGATGGGCTTTTGGAATCACTTCATTATGAATCACTTGATGCTTGTGAACCATGCCTCATGGGCAAGATGACTAAGACTCCGTTCTCCGGAACAATGGAGCGAGCAACAGACTTGTTGGAAATAATACATACTAATGTATGCAGTCCGATGAGTGTTGAGGCTCGCGGCAGGTATCGTTATTTTCTGACCTTCACAGATGATTTGAGTAATATATGAGTATATCTTCTTGATGAAACATAAATCTGAAACATTTGAAAAGTTCAAATAATTTCAGAGTGAAGTGGAAAATCATCGTAACAAGAAAATAAAGTTTCTACGATCTGATCATGGAGGAGAATATTTGAGTTACGAGTTTGGTCTTCATTTGAAACAATGCGGAATATTTTCGCAACTCACGCCACCTGGAACACCACATCGTAATGGTGTGTCCGAACATCGTAACCTTACTTTATTAGATATGGTACAATCTATGATGTCTCTTACCGCTATCGTTTTGAGGTTATGCATTAGAGACAGATGCATTCACGTTAAATAGAGCACCATCTAAATTCGTTGTGATGACACCGTATGAACTATGGTTTGGCAAGAAACCAAAGCTGTCATTTCTTAAAGTTTTGGGTTACGATGCTTATGTGAAAAAGTTTCAAACTGATAAGCTCGAACCCAAATCGGAGTAGTGCGTCTTCATAGGATACCCAAAAAAACTGTTGGGTACACCTTCTATCACAGATCCGAAGGCAAGATATTTTGTTGCTAAAAGTGGATCCTTTCTAGAGAAGAAGTTTCTCTCAAAAGAAATGAGTGGGAGGAATGTAGAACTTGATAAGGTAATTGTACCTTCTCCCAAACTGGAAAGTAATTCATCACAGAAATCAGTTCTAGTGATCTCTACACCAATTAGTGAGGAAGCTAATGATGATGATCATGAAACTTCAGATCAAGTTACTACCGAACCTCGTAGGACAACCAGAGTATGGTCCGCACCAGAGTGGTACGGTAATTCTTTCTAGAAGTCATGTTACTTAACCATGACGAACCTACGAACTATAAGGAAGCAATGATGAGCCCAGATTCCGCAAAATGGCTTGAGGCCATGAAATCTGAGATGAGATCCATGTATGAGAACAAAGTGTGGACTTTAATTGACTTGCCCCATAATCGGTGAGTTATTAAGAATAAATGGATCTTCAAGAGGAAGACGAACGCTGATAGTAGTGTTACTGTCTACAAAACTCGACTTGTTGCAAAAGGTTTTCGACAAGTTCAAGGGGTTGACTACGATGAGACTTTCTCACCCATAGTGATGCTTAAGTTTGTCCAAATCATGTTAGCAGTTGCCGCATTTTATGAAATCTGGCAAATGGATATCAAACTGCATTCCTTAATGGATTTCTTAAAGAAGAGTTGTATATGATGCAACCAGAAGGTTTTGTCGATCCTAAAGGTGCTAACAAAGTGAGCAAGCTCCAGGGATCCATCTATGGACTGGTGCAAGCATCTCAGAGTTGGAATATATGCTTTGATAAAGTGATCAAAACATATGGTGTTATACAGACTTGCGGTGAAGCCTGTATTTTACAAGAAAGTGAGTGTGAGCACTACAACATTTCTGATAAGTATATGTGAATGACATATTGTTGATTATAAATAATGTAGAATTTTTTGGAAAGCATAAAGGAGTGTTTGAAAAGAATTTTCCAAAGAAAGACCTCAATGAAGCTTCTTACACATTGAGCATCAAGATCTATAGAGATAGATCAAGACGCTTGATAAGTTTTTTCAATGAGTACATACCTTGACAAGATTTTGAAGTAGTTCAAAATGGAACAGTCAAAGGAGTTCTTGCCTGTGTTGCAAGGTGTGACGTTGAGTAAAGACTCAAAACCCGACCACGGCAGAAAATAGAAAGAGAATGAAAAGTCATTCCCTATGCCTCAGTCATAGGTTCTACAAAGTATGCTATGCTGTGAACCAGACCTATTGTGTACCTCACCATAAGTTTGGCAAGAGGGTACAATAGTGATCCAGTAGTAGATCACTGGATAGCGGTCAAAATTATCCTTAGTTGAATAAGGAAATGTTTCTCGGTTATGGAGGTGACAAAGAGTTCGTCGTAATGAGTTACGTCGATGCAAGTTTTGACACCGATCCGGATGACTCTAAGTCTCGATCTAGATATATATTGAAAGTGGGAGCAATTAGCTAGAGTAGCTCCGTGCAAAGCATTGAAGACATAGAAAATTTGCAAAATACATACGGCTCTGAATGTGGCAGACCCATTGACTAAATTTCTCTCACAAGCAAAACATGCTCTTTGGGTGTTAATCACATAGCGATGTGAACTAGATTATCGACTCTAGTAAACCCTTTGGGTGTTAGTCACATGGAGATGTGAACTAATCACATAAAGATGTGAACTATTGATGTTAAATCATATGACATTGTGAACTAGATTATTGACTCTAGTGCAAGTGGGAGACTGAAGGAAATATGCCCGAGAGACAATAATAAAGTTGTTATTTATATTTCCTTATATCATGATAAATGTTTATTATTCATTCTAGAATTGTATTAACCGGAAACTTAGTACATGTGTGAATACATAGACAAACAAAGTGTCACTCGTATGCCTCTACTTGACTAGCTCGTTGAATCAAAGATGGTTAAGTTTCCTAGACATAGACATGAGTTGTCATTTGATTAACGGGATCACATCATTAGGGAATGATGTGATTGACTTGAACCATCCGTTAGCTTAGCACGATGATCGTTTAGTTTGTTGCTATTGCTTTCTTCATGACTTATACATGTTCCTATGACTATGAGATTATGCAACTCCCGAATACCGGAGGAACACTTTCTGTGCTACCAAATGTCACAACGTAACTGAGTGATTATAAAGGTGCTCTACAGATGTCTCCGATGGTACTTGTTAAGTTGGCATAGATCAAGATTAGGATTTGTCACTCCGATTATCGGAGAGGTATCTCTAGGCCCTCTCGGTAATGCACATCACTATAAGCCTTGCAAGCAATGTAACTAATGAGTTAGTTGCGGGATGATGCATTACGGAACGAGTAAAGAGACTTGCCGGTAACGAGATTGAACTAGGTATTCAGATACCGGCGATCGAATCTTGGGCAAGTAACATACCGATGACAAAGGGAACAATGTATGTTGTTATGCGATTTGACTGATAAAGATCTTCGTAGAATATGTAGGAACCAATATGAGCATCCAGGTTCCTCTATTGGTTATTGACCCGAGGTGAGTCTCGGTCATGTATACATAGTTCTCGAATCCATAGAGTCCGCATACTTAACGTTCGGTGACGATCGATATTATGAATTTATGTGTTTTGATGTACCGAAGGTAGTTCAGAGTCCTAGATGAGATCGGGAACATGACGAGTCTCGAAATGGTCGAGACGTAAAGATCGATATGTTGGACGACTATATTCGGACATCGGAATGGTTCCAAGTGATTCGGGTATTTTTCGGAGTACCGGAGAGTTACGGGAATTCGCCAGGGAGTATATGGGCCTTATTGGGCTTTAGGGGAAAAAGTAAGGAGGTTGCGCGCCCCCGAAGGCCTAGTCCGAATTTGACTAGCGGGAGGGGCGGTTCCCCCTCCTTCCTTCTCTTTTCTTTTCCCTTTTCTTATCTCCTACTCCTACGACATGGAAGGGGGGAGGGGGAATCCTACTCCTGGTGGAGTAGGACTCCCAGGGTGCGTCATAGGAGGGCCGGCCCTCCCCCTCCACTCCTTTATATACGTGGCCAGGGGGTACCCCATAGACACACAAGTTGATCAGTTGATCTTTTAGCCGTGTGTGGTGCCCCCCTCAACCATAATCACCTCGGTCGTATCGTAGCGGTGCTTAGGCGAAGCCCTGCGTCGGTAGCATCATCATCACTGTCATCACGCTGTCGTGCTGACGGAACTCTCCCGTGAAGCTCTGCTGGATCGTGAGTTTGTGGGACGTCACCGAGCTGAACGTGTGCTGAACTCGGAGGTGCCGTGCGTTCGGTATTTGGATCGGTCGAATCGTGAAGACGTACGACTACATCAACCGCGTTCTCATAATGCTTCCGCTTATGGTCTACGAGGGTACATAGACGATACTCTCCCCTCTCGTTGTTGTGCATCACCATGATCTTGCGCGTGCGTAGGAATTTTTTTGAAAGTACTGTGTTTCCCAACAGCGAGGTGATTATGTGAGGTCTTCTTCGACCTCCAGTAAGCTTCTATCTAATTTCCTCCCTCTGATCTACACAATGGTGCTTCGATTCGAGGTAAGCTCTACACGAAAAAGATGCACCTTGATGCTACCGTTCCATTCAGGCGATCGGTTCGTAGTTTCGTCGGTCGTAAATTCTCAATATCATGTTCCCGTTTGGAGCTATTCTGGACGAATTTTGCCAGATTCGTCGCGCACGATCGATCATTTGAAATTTCCTTTGACCATCGTGTTGTAAGTTCCTCACAACATTCATGTTGTAAATTTTTGGTTTTGACGATCGTAGCTTCATCTCTCTTTGAACAACAATCTATTGCACTGTCGCCGCCATCTCGAACTCCTCTGTCCTCTCCTCAGAGCCCTCATATTCGTCCCTCTCGACGCCGAAGTGTTGGGGAACGTTGCAGAAAATTAAAAATTTTCCTACGGTTTCACCAAGATCCATCTATGAGTTCATCTAAGCAACGAGTCAAGGGAGTGAGTTTGCATCTACATACCACTTGTAGATCGAGTGCGGAAGCGTTCAAGGGGATGGTGATGATGGAGTCGTACTCGTCGTGATTCGGATCACCGATGACCAAGTGCTGAACGGACAGCACCTCCGCGTTCAACACACGTACGGGACGATGGACGTCTCCTCCGTCTTGATCCAGCAAGGAGGAAGGAGAGGATGAGGAAGATAGCTCCAACGGCAGCACGACGGCATGGTGTAGTTGGTGCAGCAGTACTCCGACAGGGCTTCGCCAAGCACGTACGGAGGAGGAGAGGTGTTGGGGAGGGGAGGGGCTGCGCCTTGAGTTGTGTCGTGTAGCAGCCCTCCCCTCACCCCTCTATATATAGGAGGAGAGGGGCAAGGGGGCCGGCCCTCTAGGGGAAACCCTAGAGGGGGGCGGCGGCCAAAGGGTGGGGGGCTTGCCCCCCAAGCAAGGGGGGTGCGCCCCCTTTAGGGTTCCCCCCCCCCCAACCCTAGGCGCATGGGCCCAAGGGGGGGGGCGCCAAGCCCACTAGGGGCTGGCTGCTATCCCTACGCAGCCCAAGTGGCCCCCCGGGAGGGGTGGTCCCTCCCGGTGGACCCCCGGAACCTTTCCGGTGGTCCCGGTACAATACCGGTATGACCCCGAAACTTTTCGGTGTCCGTTTAACAACTTCCCATATATAAAACTTTACCTCCGGACCATTCCGGAACTCCTCGTGACGTCCGGGATCTCATCCGGGACTCCGAACAACTTTCGGTAATCACATACTTGTCTTCCTGATAACCCTAGCGTCACCGAACCTTAAGTGTGTAGACCCTACGGGTTCGGGAGACATGCAGTCATGACCGAGACTCTCCGGTCAATAACCAACAGCGGGATCTGGATACCCATGTTGGCTCCCACATGCTCCTCGATGATGTCATCGGATGAACCACGATGTCGAGGATTCGATCAAACTCCGTATACAATTCCCTTTGTCAATCGGTACGTTACTTGCCCGAGACCCGATCGTCGGTATCCCAATACCTTGTTCAGTCTCGTTACCGGCAAGTCACTTTACTCGTACCGTAATGCATGATCCCATGATCAACCACTTGGTCACTTTGAGCTCATTATGATGATGCATTACCGAGTGGGCCCAGAGATACCTCTCCGTCATACGGAGTGACAAATCCCAGTCTCGATCCGTGTCAACCCAACAGACACTTTCGGAGATACCTGTAATGCACCTTTATAGTCACCCAGTTACGTTGTGACGTTTGGTACACCCAAAGCACTCCTACGGTATCCGGGAGTTACACGATCTCATGGTCTAAGGAAGAGATACTTGACATTGGAAAAGCTCTAGCAAACGAACTAACCGACCTTTGTGCTATGCTTAGGATTGGGTCTTCTCCATCACATCATTCTCCTAATGATGTGATCCCGTTATCAACGACATCCAATGTCCATAGCCAGGAAACCATGACTATCTGTTGATCACAACGAGCTAGTCAACTAGAAGCTCACTAGGGACATATTGTGGTCTATGTATTCACACGTGTATTACGATTTCCGGATAATACAGTTATAGCATGAATAAAAGACTATTATCATGAACAAAGAAATATAATAATAATACTTTTATTATTGCCTCTAGGGCATATTTCCAACAGTCTCCCACTTGCACTAGAGTCAATAATCTAGTTACATTGTGATGAATCGAACACCCATAGAGTTCTGGTGTTGATCATGTTTCGCTCGCGAGAGAGGTTTAGTCAATGGATCTGCGACATTCAGATCCGTATGTACTTTGCAAATTTCTATGTCTCCATCTTGAACATTTTCACGGATGGAGTTGAAATGACGCTTGATGTGCCTGGTCTTCTTGTGAAATCTGGGCTCCTTCGCAAGGGCAATAGCTCCAGTATTGTCACAGAAAAGTTTGATCGGCCCCGACGCATTGGGTATGACTCCTAGGTCGGTGATGAACTCCTTCACCCAAATAGCTTCATGCGCTGCCTCCGAGGCTGCCATGTACTCCGCTTCACATGTAGATCCCGCCACGACGCTCTGCTTGCAGCTGCACCAGCTTACTGCTCCACCATTCAACATATACACGTATCCGGTTTGTGACTTAGAGTCATCCAGATCTGTGTCGAAGCTAGCGTCGACGTAACCCTTTACGACGAGCTCTTCATCACCTCCATAAACGAGAAACATGTCCTTCGTCCTTTTCAGGTACTTTAGGATATTCTTGACCGCTGTCCAGTGTTCCTTGCCGGGATTACTTTGGTATCTTCCTACCAAACTTACGGCAAGGTTTACATCAGGTCTGGTACACAGCATGGCATACATAATAGATCCTATGGCTGAAGCATAGGGGATGACACTCATCTCTTCTTTATCTTTTGCCGTGGTCGGGCATTGAGCCGAGCTCAATCTCACACCTTGCAATACAGGCAAGAACCCCTTCTTAGACTGATCCATTTTGAACTTCTTCAAAATCTTATCAAGGTATGTGCTTTGTGAAAGACCTATGAGGCGTCTCGATCTATTTCTATAGATCTTGATGCCTAATATATAAGCAGTTTCTCCAAGGTCCTTCATTGAAAAACACTTATTCAAGTAGGCCTTAATGCTGTCCAAGAATTCTATATCATTTCCCATCAGGAGTATGTCATCTACATATAATATGAGAAATGCTACAGAGCTCCCACTCACTTTCTTGTAAACGCAGGCTTCTCCATAAGTCTGCATAAACCCAAACGCTTTGAACATCTCATCAAAGCGAATATTCCAACTCCGAGATGCTTGCACCAGCCCATAAATGGATCGCTGGAGCTTGCATACTTTGTTAGCATTCTTAGGATCGACAAAACCCTCCAGCTGTATCATATACAATTCTTCCTTAAGATGCCCGTTAAGGAATGCTGTTTTGACGTCCATCTGCCATATCTCATAATCATAGTATGCGGCAATCGCTAACATGATTCGGACGGACTTAAGCTTCGCTACGGGAGAGAAAGTCTCATCATAGTCAATCCCTTGAACTTACCGATAACCCTTAGCGACAAGTCGAGCTTTATAGATGGTGACATTACCATCCGCGTCCGTCTTCTTCTTAAAGATCCATTTGTTTTCTATTGCTCGCCGATCACCGGGCAAGTCAGTCAAAGTCCATACTTTGTTTTCATACATGGATTCTATCTCGGATTTCATGGCTTCAAGCCATTTGTTGGAATCTGGGCCCGCCATCGCTTCTTCATAGTTCGAAGGTTCACCGTTGTCTAACAACATGATTTCCAGGACAGGGTTGCCATACCACTCTGGTGCGGAACGTGTCCTTGTGGACCTACGAAGTTCAGTAACAACTTGATCCGAAGTACCTTGATCATCATCATTATTTTCCTCTTCAGTTGGTGTAGGCATCACAGGAACATCTTCCTGAGCTGCACTACTGTCCCGCTCAAGAGGTAGTACTTCATCGAGTTCTACTTTCCTCCCACTTACTTCTTTTGAGAGAAACTCTTTTTCCAGAAAGGATCCGTTCTTAGCGACAAAGATCTTGCCCTTGGATCTTAAGTAGAAGGTATACCCAATGGTTTCCTTAGGGTATCCTATGAAGACGCATTTTTCCGACTTGGGTTCGAGCTTCTCAGGTTGAAGTTTCTTGACATAAGCATCGCATCCCCAAACTTTCAGAAACGATAGCTTAGGTTTCTTCCCAAACCATAATTCATACGGTGTCGTCTCAACGGATTTTGACGGTGCCCTATTTAAAGTGAATGTAGCTGTCTCTAGAGCGTATCCCCAAAATGATAGCGGTAAATCGGTAAGAGACATCATAGACCGCACCATATCCAATAGAGTGCGATTACGACGTTCGGACACACCGTTACGCTGAGGTGTTCCAGGCGGCGTGAGTTGTGAAACGATTCCACATTTCCTTAAGTGTGTACCAAATTCGTGACTTAAGTATTCTCCTCCATGATCTGATCGTAGGAATTTTATCTTTCGGTCACGTTGATTCTCTACCTCATTCTGAAATTCCTTGAACTTTTCAAAGGTCTCAGACTTGTGTTTCATCAAGTAGACATACCCATATCTACTCAAGTCATCTGTGAGAGTGAGAACATAACGATATCCTCCACGAGCCTCAACACTCATTGGACCGCACACATCGGTATGTATGATTTCCAACAAGTTGGTTGCTCGCTCCATTGTTCCGGAGAACGGAGTCTTGGTCATCTTGCCCATGAGGCATGGTTCGCATGTGTCAAACTTTTCATAATCAAGAGACTCCAAAAGTCCATCAGCATGGAGTTTCTTCATGCGCTTGACACCAATGTGACCAAGGCGGCAGTGCCACAAGTATGTGGGACTATCATTATCAACTTTACATCTTTTGGTATTCACGCTATGAATATGTGTAACACTACGTTCGAGATTCATTAAGAATAAACCATTGACCATCGGAGCATGACCATAAAACATATCTTTCATATAAATCGAACAACCATTATTCTCAGACTTAAATGAGTAGCCATCTCGTATTAAACAAGATCCAGATACAATGTTCATGCTCAAACTTGGCACTAAATAACAATTATTAAGGTTCAAAACTAATCCCGTGGGTAAATGTAGAGGTAGCGTGCCGACGGCGATCACATCGACTCTGGAACCATTCCCGACGCGCATCGTCACCTCGTCCTTCGCCAGTCTCCGCTTATTCTGCAGCTCCTGCTGTGAGTTACAAATATGAGCAACGGCACCGGTATCAAATACCCAGGAGTTACTACGAGTACTGGTAAGGTACACATCAATTACATGTATATCAAATATACCTTTAGTGTTGCCGGCCTTCTTATCCGCTAAGTATTTGGGGCAGTTCCGCTTCCAGTGACCCTTCCCCTTGCAATAAAAGCACTCAGTCTCAGGCTTGGGTCCATTCTTTGACTTCTTCCCGGTAACTGGCTTACCGGGCGCGGCAACCTCTTTGCCATCCTTCTTGAAGTTCTTCTTACCCTTGCCCTTCTTGAACTTAGTGGTCTTATTGACCATCAACACTTGATGTTCTTTCTTGATTTCAACCTCTGCTGACTTCAGCGTAGAAAATACTTCAGGAATGGTCTTTACCATCCCCTGCATATTGTAGTTCATCACAAAGCTCTTGTAGCTTGGTGAGAGCGACTGAAGGATTCTGTCAATGACTGCCTCATGAGGGAGGTTAATATTCAGCTGGGTCATACGGTTGTACAACCCAGACATCTTGAGTATGTGCTCACTGACAGAACTATTTTCCTCCATCTTACAACTATAGAACTTGTCGGAGATGTCATATCTCTCGACCCGGGCGTGAGCTTGGAAAACTAGTTTCAGCTCCTCGAACATCTCATATGCTCCGTGATGCTCAAAACGCTTTTGGAGCCCCGGTTCTAAGCTGTAAAGCATGCCGCACTGAACGAGGGAGTAATCATCAGCACGAGACTGCCAAGCATTCATAATGTCTTGGTTCTCTGGGATGGGAGCGTCACCTAGCGGTCCTTCTAGGACATATTATTTCCTGGCAGCTATGAGGATGATCCTCAGGTTCCGGACCCAGTCCGTATAGTTGCTGCCATCATCTTTCAGCTTGGTTTTCTCTAGGAACGCGTTGAAGTTCATGTTGACATGAGCGTTGGCCATTTGATCTACAAGACATATTATGCAAAAGGTTTTAGACTAAGTTCATGATAATTAAGTTCATCTAATCAAATTATTGAATGAACTCCCACTCAGATTAGACATCCCTCTAGTCATCTAAGTGTTACACGATCCGAGTCGACTAGGCCGTGTCCGATCATCACGTGAGACGGACTAGTCATCGTCGGTGAACATTCTCATGTTGATCGTATCTTCCATACGACTCGTGTTCGACCTTTCGGTCTCCGTGTTCCGAGGCCATGTCTGTACATGCTAGGCTCGTCAAGTTAACCCTAAGTGTTTTTGCATGTGTAAAACTGTCTTACACCCGTTGTATGTGAACGTAAAAATCCATCACACCCGATCATCACGTGGTGCTTAGAAGCGACGAACTTTAGCAACGGTGCACAGTTAGGGGAGAACACTTCTTGAAATTGTTGTAAGGGATCATCTTATTTACTACCGTCGTCCTAAGTAAACAAGATGCATAAAACATAATAAACATCACATGCAATTATATAAAGTAGTGACATGATATGGCCAATATCATATAGCTCCTTTGATCTTCATCTTCGGGGCTCCATGATCATCTTGTCACCGGCATGACACCATGATCTCCATCATCATGATCTCCATCATCGTGTCTTCATGAAGTTGTCACGCCAACGACTACTTCTACTTCTATGACTAACGCGTTTAGCAATAAAGTAAAGTAAGTTACATGGCGTTCTTCAATGACACGCAGGTCATACAAAATAAAGACAACTCCTATGGCTCCTACCGGTTGTCATACTCATCGACATGCAAATCGTGAATCCTATTACAAAGAACATGATCTCATACATCACAATTCATCATTCATCACAACTTCTGGCCATATCACATCACATGATCAATCGCTGCAAAAACAAGTTAGACATCCTCTAATTGTTGTTGCATCTTTTACGTGGCTGCAATTGGGTTCTAGCAAGAACGTTTTCTTACCTACGAATAACCACAACGTGATTTTGTCAACTTCTATTTACCCTTCATAAGGACCCTTTTCATCTAATCCGCTCCAACTAAAGTGGGAGAGACAGACACCCGCCAGCCACCTTATGCAACTAGTGCATGTCAATCGGTGGAACCGGTCTCACGTAAGCGTACGTGTAAGGTTGGTCCGGGCCGCTTCATCCCACAATGCCGTTGAAACAAGAAAAGACTAGTAGTGGCAAGTAAGTTGACAAGATCCACGCCCACAACAAAATTGTGTTCTACTCGTGCAAAGAGAACTACACATAGACCTAGCTCATGATGCCACTGTTGGGGAACGTTGCAGAAAATTAAAATTTTTCATACGGTTTCACCAAGATCCATCTATGAGTTCATCTAAGCAACGAGTCAAGGGAGTGAGTTTGCATCTACATACCACTTGTCGATCGAGTGCGGAAGCGTTCAAGGGGATGGTGATGATGGAGTCGTACTCGTCGTGATTCGGATCACCGATGACCAAGTGCTGAACGGACAGCACCTCCGCGTCCAACACACGTACGGGACGATGGACGTCTCCTTCGTCTTGATCCAGCAAGGAGGAAGGATAGGATGAGGAAGACAGCTCCAACGGCAGCACGACGGCGTGGTGTAGTTGGTGCAGCAGTACTCCGACAGGGCTTCGCCAAGCACGTACGGAGGAGGAGAGGTGTTGGGGAGGGGAGGGGCTGCGCTTTGAGTTGTGTCGTGTAGCAGCCCTCCCCTCACCCCTCTATATATAGGAGGAGAGGGGCAAGGGGGCCGGCCCTCTAGGGGAAACCCTAGAGGGGGGCGGCGGCCAAAGGGTGGGGGGCTTGCCCCCCAAGCAAGGGGGGTGCGCCCCCTTTAGGGTTCCCCCCCCCCCCAACCCTAGGCGCATGGGCCCAAGGGGGGGCGCCAAGCCCACTAGGGGCTGGCTGCTATCCCTACGCGGCCCAAGTTCCCCCCCGGGAGGGGTGGTCCCTCCCGGTGGACCCCCGGAACCTTTCCGGTGGTCCCGGTACAATACCGGTATGACCCCGAAACTTTCCGGTGTCCGTTTAACAACTTCCCATATATAAAACTTTACCTCCGGACCATTCCGGAACTCCTCGTGACGTCCGGGATCTCATCCGGGACTCCGAACAACATTCGGTAATCACATACTTGTCTTCCTGATAACCCTAGCATCACCGAACCTTAAGTGTGTAGACCCTACGGGTTCGGGAGACATGCAGTCATGACCGAGACTCTCCGGTCAATAACCAACAGCGGGATCTGGATACCCATGTTGGCTCCCACATGCTCCTCGATGATGTCATCGGATGAACCACGATGTCGAGGATTCGATCAAACCCCGTATACAATTTCCTTTGTCAATCGGTACGTTACTTGCCCGAGACCCGATCGTCGGTATCCCAATACCTTGTTCAGTCTCGTTACCGGCAAGTCACTTTACTCGTACCGTAATGCATGATCCCGTGATCAACCACTTGGTCACTTTGAGCTCATTATGATGATGCATTACCGAGTGGGCCCAGAGATACCTCTCCGTCATACGGAGTGACAAATCCCAGTCTCGATCCGTGTCAACCCAATAGACACTTTCGGAGATACCTGTAATGCACCTTTATAGTCACCCAGTTACGTTGTGACGTTTGGTACACCCAAAGCACTCCTACGGTATCCCGGAGTTACACGATCTCATGGTCTAAGGAAGAGATACTTGACATTGGAAAAGCTCTAGCAAACGAACTAACCGACCTTTGTGCTATGCTTAGGATTGGGTCTTGTCCATCACATCATTCTCCTAATGATGTGATCCCGTTATCAACGACATCCAATGTCCATAGCCAGGAAACCATGACTATCTGTTGGTCACAACGAGCTAGTCAACTAGAGGCTCACTAGGGACATATTGTGGTCTATGTATTCACACGTGTATTACGGTTTCCGGATAATACAGTTATAGCATGAATAAAAGACTATTATCATGAACAAAGAAATATAATATTAATACTTTTATTATTGCCTCTAGGGCATATTTCCAACACGAAGCCCTTCCCCTTGATCTCCTTGCCCATGTGCTACTACACTAGAGTCGTTCCGGCGTCGCTCATCTCGGCCTACTCTTTGTCGTCCTCCTACTGCACTGACGCTGCAATGGCGCGCACACTGCTTTCTTGTGTCCTCTGCCTCCGTGCACACTGCAGTTCGTCGCGCCGCCGACGGGGTCGATTATCTTGGCCTCCTCTCTCTCGCCCTACTACACTAGAGTCGTTTCCGACGTCGATCATCTCGGCCTCCTCTCTCGTCCACTACACTGACAATACCATGGCGCGAGCACCGCATTCTCCTCTTCTGTCGACTGTCTTTGCGCGAGCACCGCAACTAGTTCGCTGACGGTGTCACTCGTCGTGCCGTCGACGTGGTCGCTCGTCCACGACTCCATGCTCGTCATGTCGAACATGGCGCCACGGCCACTATCCACCGCAGTCGTCATGGTCCGGCGCACACTGCATTTCTTCTCCCCCTTCTTTTGCTATCTCTCAACCATGTGTGTTAAGTGCAAGTGCTATGTCTTAATCATACCTCATGCGAGCAACCAAACATCGTGTAGTTGCATGCGCCGAGACAATGCAGGCCACCAAACAACGTGTCAAAGTTTGTCCCAATGCAGGAAGTCCATATGCAGGCAACCAAACAACTTACAGATGTCGCATGTGAGGTTGTTTTTTCAAAGTCAGGCTGAGTTGAGATGTGTATGTAATACAGCTACAGTTCACTACTGCAACCAAACACGCCTTAAAGCTGCGCGGCATGGCTAGTTGGCCACTGTCCGGGACGGAGCCTGGAACGGCAACTCGGCTCGACAGCACGGGGTGGGCGGAGCAGCCAGTCAACACGCGTAGGAGGCCGGGAGGATAGGAGGCGGCGACAGAGACGACCCAAGAGTCCGCGCGAGCGTGCGCTCTGGACAGAGCGTGTTGTGTGCGTTCGAGCCGGTGAGTGAGGGGCTAGGTCGGGCTGTGTGATTCAGGCCTTCTTTTGTCTAGGCTGTACTGGGCTCAGGCAGGAAATAATAGAGGCTGAAAACAAACCGACGCTTGGTGCCCGGGCCCCAGCTCTGCCCCGTCGGTGGACTGGATTGATTGGAGTTAATGTGAGTGGATGAATACCCCCACATAGTTTAGCTAGATATGTTCTTTCAACTCAAAAAAAGAAAACTAGATATGTTCTTAATTTAGTCTCTGGGTCTCAGGTGTGGTTTGACGAACCATATGATATAATCATTATCCCACTCTATGGACTTCGATCAATAAAGAATTTGTCTTACCCCTTAGAAAGAAAAGAAAGAAAATGAGTGAATGAATACCCCTCAATTTTTTTGCCTTAAAAAGAAGAAGAGAATAAATACCCCTAAAAAAAGTGAGGGAATGAATGAAAGCAAGAAATGGGTAATTCCACAGGGTGGTCCATGGGAATGAGGTCCCGTTTGCCGTGCGACGCCTGGAATAGAAGTATACGTGAATGCGTGCGACGTCCCAACTACCACCATCGATCGCTGTTACCAACGAACAAACGAAACCCAAAGTGCACCGATACGTGCTGTCCTGATCTTGCCCTCATTTTCTCCTTTTCTTTTTTGCAGCATGCATGCTAGGTTAATTAACACGTGTGGTACCCTAAAAACTGTTGCGGTACGTTTGGTGGCACTCAGCCTGCTTGCCTGCCTACCTACCTTGTCACCCTGGATTAATCTTCACTGGAAGTATGTAGCGAGGCGCCGTTGCCGATCCGCCTCATTTTTGGTGACCTTAGGACCATGACGGAGCGGTCAATCATGCCTCTTGCCGGCGAGAGGGTTCCATCTTTAGACGTTTGTTTGAGTTTTATTAGGGTCTGACCTTAGGGCCATGACGGAGCGGTCAATCATGCCTCTTGCCGGCGAGAGGGTTCCATCTTTAGACGTTTGTTTGAGTTTTATTAGGGTCTATATTCTATTTAGAAAGACGAGACAACGGTGCTTTCCTGAAGACACTAGTAGAAAACAGGGCTATGGTCCAGGCCGGCTCAGCCCATTAGTCCCGGTTCAGTGTAGAACCGGGACCAATGTGGGCATTGATCCCGGTTCGTGAGCCCAGGGGGCCGGCCGGGCCACGTGGGCCATTGGTCCCGGTTCGTCTGGACCTTTTGGTCCCGGTTGGTGGGACGAACCGGGACCAATGGGCCTCGCTCCTGGCCCACCACCATTGGTCCCGGTTGGTGGCTTGAACCGGGACCAAAGGCTCCCCTTTAGTCCCGGTTCATGCCACCAACCGGGACCAATGAGGTGCCTATATATACCCCCTCGCGCAAGAGCAGAGCACAGTGCTCTGTTTTTTCTGGCCGAGGGGGAGAGGGCTTTGTGGTGCTCTAGCTCACCTCCTATGCACATGAGGTGTTCGATGGAATGCCCGAGCCACACTACTTAAGCTTTCTCCTCTCGAAGCTCGACCTCCAAGCTCCATTTTCCTCGAGATTTGTCTAGATTTAGCGGTCCGTCACGCCCCGTCCCCGTCTTCACCGCCGTCGATCACCCGCGCCGATCTCATCACCGACACCACCGTGGTGAGCCTCTTGTTCTTATCTTCTTTCTGAAAGGAAAAATATTCTTACTTGTATGTTTAGATAGATACTTGTATCATTTTCTTACATTTATTATTGCATCTTATATAGTGCGATGGTTTTGGTATCCGCCCCCGTCGGCCCTCGTCCTGTCTATGATTCGGATTTGGTATGTATATTATCTTTATAACTATTGGTTCATTTATTGTTTATGAAAATTATGCCGACCAACGTGACATAGATTTTATTTATCTAGGATGTATGTGAATCGGAAATGCCAACCGACCCTATTGTCGAGAGGTTAAATTTAGTTGAAGAAGAAAACAATTTGTTGAAGGAAAAAATAAAAAAATTGAGGAGGAGAAGATGATATTGGAGTTGCATGTTGCGGATGTCGTCGATGATCACAAGATCAAGATGGATGCAATGCGCTTGAAGATTAGAAAGATTAGAAAATATGCCATTCATACCGAGGCTTGGTATCATTATGCCGTTGGATCAATTGTTACCTTGGTTGCGATTATGATCGCATTTGTTTTCGCATTGAAATGTTTTACATAGTTTCAATGTATGGTTTAATTAATTAGATGCTCTGGAGAGCTATATGTTGTTAGATGAGAACTATGTATGCACTTTGGTTTTAATGTGATGATGAACTTCTATTAATTTGGACACTTAATTATATATAATGCACGCAGATGAACCGGCAATGGATGTACGGTGACAGACACACCCGCGAGTACATTAAGGGCGTGCATGAGTTTCTCGATGCGGCTGAGGCAAACAAGCAGAATGGTTTTATGTGTTGTCCATGCACTGAATGTGGGAATACGAGGTCTTACTCTAACCGGAAAATCCTTCACTCCCACCTGCTTTACAAGGGTTTCATGCCACACTATAATGTTTGGACGAGGCACGGAGAAATAGGGGTTATGATGGAAGACGGCGAAGAAGAAGAGTACGATGACAACTATGTGCCCCCTGAATACGGTGATGCTGCAACGGGGGGAGCTGGTGAAGATCAAGAGGAACCAGACGATGTGCCCAATGATGCTGCCACGGGTGAAGCTGCTGAAGATCAAGAGGAACCAGACGATGTGCCCGATGATGATGATCTCCGCCGGGTCATTGTCGATGCAAGGACGCAATGCATTAGTCAAAAGGAGAAGCTGAAGTTCGATCGCATGTTAGAGGATCACAAAAAAGGGTTATACCCCAATTGCGAAGATGGCAACACAAAGCTCGGTACCGTACTGGAATTGCTGCAGTGGAAGGCAGAGAATGCTGTGGCTGACAAAGGATTTGAGAAGCTACTGAAAATATTGAAGAAGAAGCTTCCAAAGGATAACGAATTGCCCGACAGTACATACGCAGCAAAGAAGGTCGTATGCCCTCTAGGATTGGAGGTGGAGAAGATACATGCATGCCCTAATGACTGCATCCTCTACCGCGGTGCATACAAGGATCTGAACGCATGCCCGGTATGCGGTGCGTTGCGGTATAAGATCAGACGAGATGACCCTGGTGATGTTGACGGCGAGCCCCTCAGGAAGAGGGTTCCTGCGAAGGTGATGTGGTATGCTCCTATAATACCACGGTTGAAACGTCTGTTCAGAAACGAAGAGCATGCCAAGTTGATGCGATGGCACAGTGAGAACCGAAAGAAAGATGGGAAGTTGAGAGCACCCGCTGACGGGTCGCAGTGGAGAAAAATCGAGAGAAAGTACTGGGATGAGTTTGCAAAGGACCCAAGGAATGTATGGTTTGCTTTAAGCGCGGATGGCATTAATCCTTTCGGGGAGCAGAGCAGCAATCACAGCACCTGGCCCGTGACTCTATGTATGTATAACCTTCCTCCTTGGATGTGCATGAAGCGGAAGTTCATTATGATGCCAGTTCTCATCCAAGGCCCTAAGCAACCCGGCAACGAAATTGATGTGTACCTAAGGCCATTAGTTGAAGAACTTTTACAGCTGTGGAATGGAAACGGTGTACGTACGTGGGATGAGCACAGACAGGAGGAATTTAACCTTAAGGCGTTGCTGTTCGTGACCATCAACGATTGGCCCGCTCTCAGTAACCTTTCAGGACAGACAAACAAAGGATACCACGCATGCACGCACTGTTTAGATGACACTGAAAGTATATACCTGGACAAATGCAGGAAGAATGTGTACCTGGGCCATCGTCGATTTCTTCCGACCAACCATCAATGTCGAAAGAAAGGCAAGCATTTCAAAGGCGAGGCAGATCACCGGAAGAAGCCCGCCATGCGCACCGGTGATCACGTGCTTGCTATGGTCAATGATTTACACTACGTAATCTTTGGAAAGGGTCCCGGTGGACTAGCTGTTCCGAATGACGCTGAGGGACACGCACCCATGTGGAAGAAGAAATCTATATTTTGGGACCTACCCTACTGGAAAGACCTAGAGGTCCGCTCCTCAATCGACGTGATGCACGTGACGAAGAACCTTTGCGTGAACCTGCTAGGCTTCTTGGGCGTGTATGGGAAGACAAAAGATACACCTGAGGCACGAGAGGACCTGCAACGTTTGCACGAAAAAGACGGCATGCCTCCGAAGCAGTATAAAGGTCCTGCCAGCTACGCTCTTACGAAAGAAGAGAAAGAAATCTTCTTTGAATGCCTGCTCAGTATGAAGGTCACGACTGGCTTCTCGTCGAATATAAAGGGAATAATAAATATGCCAGAGAAAAAGTTTCAGAACCTAAAGTCTCATGACTGCCACGTGATTATGACGCAACTGCTTCCGGTTGCATTGAGGGGGCTTCTACCGGAAAACGTCCGATTAGCCATTGTGAAGCTATGTGCATTCCTCAATGCAATCTCTCAGAAGGTGATCGATCCAGAAATCGTACCAAGGCTAAGGAGTGATGTGGCGCAATGTCTTGTCAGTTTCGAGCTGGTGTTCCCACCATCCTTCTTCAATATCATGACGCACGTCCTAGTTCATCTAGTCGACGAGATTGTCATCCTGGGGCCCGTATTTCTACACAATATGTTCCCCTTTGAGAGGTTCATGGGAGTCCTAAAGAAATATGTCCGTAACCGCGCTAGGCCAGAAGGAAGCATCTCCATGGGCCATCAAACAGAGGATGTTATCGGGTTTTGTGTTGACTTCATTCCTGGCCTTAACAAGATAGGTCTCCCTAAATCGCGGTATGAGGGGAGACTGACTGGAAAAGGCACTCTTGGAAGAGACTCAATAATATGCAGGGACGGATATTCTTGGTCTCAAGCACACTACACAGTTCTACAGAACTCTACCTTGGTGACCCCGTATGTCGATGAACACAAGAACAGTCTGCGCTCCAAACACCCGGAGCAGTGCGACGACTGGATTACATGTGAACACATCAGGACTTTCAGCAGTTGGTTGGAAACACGTCTCAGAGGTGACAACACTGTTTGTGATGAGTTGTACTTGTTGTCCAGGGGACCATCTTTGACTGTATTGACTTACAAAGGATACGAGATAAATGGGAATACATTTTACACGATCGCCCAAGATCAAAAGAGCACCAACCAAAACAGCGGTGTCCGCTTTGATGCAGCAACCGAGAGCGGAAAGGACACATATTATGGTTACATAGTGGACATATGGGAACTTGACTACGGACCTGATTTTAAGGTCCCTTTGTTTAAGTGCAAATGGGTCAATCTGTTAGGCGGCGGGGTACAGGTAGACCCACAGTACGGAATGACAACAGTGGATCTGAAAAATCTTGGGTACACTGACGAACCGTTCGTCCTAGCCAATGATGTGGCACAGGTTATCTATGTGAAGGACATGTCTACCAAACCGAGAAAAAGAAAAGATAAGGAAGCGAATACATCATACGATGAGCCAAAGCGCCACATAGTTCTTTCAGGAAAAAGGGACATCCTGGGAGTGGACGGCAAGACAGACATGTCTGAAGATTATGAAAAGTTTCATGAAATTCCTCCCTTCAATGTCAAGGCTGACCCAAGCATCCTGATAAACAATGAAGATTATCCATGGTTACGGCGCAATAAGCAAATGACACAAGCGAAGAAAAAGTGAAGACTTTCTCCCGCAATAAGCAAATGCTATGTGGGTGAAATTATGATACCATCCCAACTTTCAACTTTTTCAGAGTTCATTTGAAATGCTTTCATGTCTTATGGTTCGAAACTTTGATACTTCGAAAGTGATTGTCCATTTTGTACACGAAGTGCATCAAGTTTTTGTCGTAACCCTCTCTACTTTTTGGAACATGCTATGTGGGTGAAATGATGATACCATGCCAACTTTCAACCTTTTCAGAGTTCATTTTGAAATGCTTTCCAATTTCAGAGTCATTTAGCTCAAAGAATGAATTAATAGCAAACAGAATGAACTACAAAACTTTTATGAAAATAAAAACAATCAATTAAAATATTATGTTATGATCAACTAAAATAAAACTATAATATTCTTCAATAGCAAAAAGAATATAATTTGTGTGACCTAAAATCAAACTATAAGTATTTAATTGTAAGTATAAATAAAAAATAAATAGCAAAGAAGAAAAAAAATTCTAATTTTATAGTAAAGTTATTCATAAACTAGTGATTCACACAAATTTTTAAAAATTCAAATTTAAACTATTTAAAATTTAAAACTAATGGCACTAACAGAAAGTTTATAATTTTTGTGACCTAAAAGCAAAAAGAAATCACTAAAAAACTGTAAGTATTTAGTTGTAAGTAGAAATAAAAATAAATAGAAAAAAATTCTAATTTTATAGTAAAGTTATTCATAAACTAGTGATTCACACAAATTTTTAAAAATTCAAATTTAAACTATTTAAAATTTAAAACTAATGGCACTAACAGAAAGTTTATATTTTTTGTGACCTAAAAGCAAAAAGAAATCACTAAAAAACTGTAAGTATTTAGTTTTAAGTAGAAATAAAAAAATAAAAAACCAAAAAAATGTAGAAATAAAAAAGAAAAAACCAAAAAAAATGCCACCTACTGGGCCTCCACGGCCTGAATACGACTAGAAACCCTACATGGGCCAGGATTCAGGCCCGCAGAAGGCCCAATAGGCCCACAGGAAAAGCAGTGTCAAATTAGGCCCATAGGCCTGCAGTTCAAAGGAGTTCGAGAGGGAGGAGGCAGCAGAGCTTATAAACTGGTGTTGGGCGCTGTCAACTAGCAATGTGGGACTAAACTTTTGGGCGCGGGGCAGCACAAGGGTATTGGTCCCGATTGGTGGCACCAACCGGGACTAAAGGTGCATTGGTCCTGGTTGGTGGCACCAGCCGTGACCATTGCCCCCCTTAGTCCCGGTTGGTGCCACCAACCGGGACCAATGGGCTTCGCTTCCCGCCCTTTGGGCTGCCGAAAAGAGGCCATTAGTCTCGGTTCGTGGCACCAACCGGGACTAATGCCCGCCTTTAGTCCCGGTTGCTGCCACGAACCGAGACTAAAGCCTCTTCTATATAAGGCCACACTTTGCAATTTTTCATTCTCATCTTGCAGTTGCCGCCCCTGACACCGCCAGGCTGCCCCGACGCCGCCCGCCCCCATCGTCGTCGTTGCCCGCGCCCATCATCGCCGTCGCCCGCGACGCGCGCCGCCCCGGCCCGCCCCCGTCGCCGTCGCCCCCGTCCCTGCCCTGACGCGCACCGCCCCGTCCCGCCATCGCCGTCGCCCGCGCCGGCCCCTTGCCCGACGCTCGCCGCCCCGGCCCGCCGTCGCCGTCGCCCGCGTCTCCTACCCCAAGCGCGAGCCCACTGCCCCGTCGCCATCCTTGCCGCCGACTCCGCGGTCCTCCTCTGGTCCGGCCGGCGCCCTAGCTAGCATTTTTTTCATATATATGCTTTTTTTTCATATATATGCTTGTTTATATATATATGTATATATATGTTCTCTGTGTATATATCTATGTTCATGTATATATGCAAAAGATAGTTTTTTAGAAAAATTAGGATTTTTTTCTGTTCATAGATTTTTTTGGTGATATTAATTATTGTAAATATGAAAATGTTTGTATATTCATATGAACAAATGAATTAGAAGAGGGAGAAGAAGAGGGGGTCGAGAGGGGGTCTAGGGTCGCTGAGAGGTGGAGGGTCGTCGAACATGAGAGGAGGAAGAGGATAAAAAAAGAAGAGGAATAAGAAAAGAAAAAAGAGGAGAAGAAAGAATAGAGGAGATCTTCTCCTCTATTCTTTCTTCTCCTCTTTTTTTCTTCTTCTTCCTCTTTTTTTTATCGGGAACGAGGGTCGTCGAGGGTCGCCGAGCGGTAGAGGAAGAAGAGGATAAAATAGAAGAGGAAGAAAAAAAAGAGAGGGGTCGACGGTCGCCTAGGGGTCGAGGGTCGAGAGGGGGTCTAGGGTCGCCGAGAGGGGAGAGGAAGACGAGGAGAAATAAATAAGAAGAAGAAAAAAGAAGAAAAAGAAGAGGAGAAGAAGAAAGGAATAGAGGAGAAGAAGAGAAAAATAGAATATATATTCTATTTTCTCTTCTTCTCCTCTATTCCTTTCTTCTTCTCCTCTTTTTTTTCTTCTTTTTTTCTTCGACACGTGGGGGGGGGGTCGAGAACGTCGGACATTCATGAGAGAGGCGAGGAAGAAGGGGAAGAAGAGGGAGAAGAAGAGGAGAGGAAGAAGAGGAAGTCTTCTCCTCTATTCTTTCTTTCTTCTTTTTTCTTCTTCTTCTTCCTCTTTATTTTATCGGGAACGAGGGTCGTCGAGAGGTCGAGGAGCGGTAGAGGAGAAACCCTAAATAGAAAGTATCGTCGGTGTGAGATACATGTACCGTCGGTGTCGGACACTACACCCACATCCCACAAGTGGCGCGGGCTTCGACGCCCACGTCACTTGTGGGACGTGGATGTAGTGTCCGACACCGAAGGCCACATGTATCTCACACCCACGATACTTGCTAGCTATTTAGGGTTTCCTCTACCGAAAAGAAGAGGAGAAATAAATAAGAAGAAGAAAAAAGAAGAAAAAGAAGAGGAGAAGAAGAAAGGAATAGTGGAGAAGAAGAGAAAATAGAATATATTCTATTTTCTCTTTTCTCCACTATTCCTTTCTTCTTCTCCTCTTTTTTCTTCTTCTTCTTCTTCTTCTTCTTCTTCTTCTTCTTCTTCTTCTTATTAGCCGGAAGTAGAGAGAGGTTTCCTAGTGTCAAAGTATTGAAGAAATCCATGCCTTCATCATTAGCCGGAAGTAACCAGGGCATGTTGGTACGAAGTTCTGCAAAGTTGTTCTGGAATGGAGTCCCGGATAGAATAATCCGCTTTTTGGTACGAATTCAGCAAAGGCCTTCCAAATAGCGATATTCGGAAGGCTCTTGCTGAACTTTGTACCAAAAAGCGAATTATTCTATTTGGGACTCCGTTCCAGAACAACTTTGAAGAGCTTCGTACCATCATGCACATGTTACTTTCGCCTAATGATGAAGACATGGTTTTGTTGAATCCTTTGACACTAGGCAACCTCCCGACCCCTCGACGATCCTCTCGAACATGAGAGGAAGAAGAGGGTCGTCTAGGGGTCGAGGGTTCCAGGGTCGTCGAGGGTTCGAGGGGACGAGGATCGCCGAGGGGTCGAGAGAGGTTTCCTAGTGTCAAAGTATTGAAGAAATCCATGCCTTCATCATTAGCCGGAAGTAACCAGGGCATGTTGGTACGAAGTTCTGCAAAGTTGTTCTGGAATGGAGTCCCGGATAGAATAATCCGCCTTTTGGTACGAATTCAGCAAAGGCCTTCCAAATAGCGATATTCCTAAGGCTCTTTCTGAACTTTGTACCAAAAAGTGAATTATCCTCTCTGGGACTCCGTTCCAGAACAACTTTGAAGAGCTTCGTACCATCATGCACATGTTACTTTCGCCTAATGATGAAGACATGGTTTTGTTGAATCCTTTGACACTAGGCAACCTCCCGACCCCTCGGCGATCCTCTCGAACATGAGAGGAAGAAGAGGGTCGTCTAGGGGTCGAGGTCGGGTTCTTCTCCTCTATTCTTTCTTCTCCTCTTTTTTTCTTCTTCTTCCTCTTTTTTATCGGGAACGAGGGTCGTCGAGGGACAAAGATGTAGTGTCGTCGTTGTCGATATATACCCCTCCCGATAGCTTACTATGATTAGGTAGCTAGTTCTACGTTTGGCACTAATATATCCATCTGTCATGTTTGAATAATAATTGCCATGTTGTAAATATTTGTAGAAACTATGGACACCGCCCTAGACGAAGCAACAAAAGAAGCGTTGTTGAGGGACATAATCGCAGAAGGAAGTGATGCCATCTCGTTGTTTCTCAACGAAACCGATGGTCTGGAAGGAGAGGGTGAACAAGCTGGCTACGGTGACCTAATGCCGGTGCAAGAAGAAGAACATGAGGACGGCTCCGGTGACCCAATGCCGGTGCAAGAAGGAGACCGTGATGACGGCTCCGGTGACCGAACCGAGTCCGGCCAGGTATATATATTAGTTAAGCCTATGCTGACTAGCTGATTGATGCATTCATTGTTTTGGTATGTACACATATTAATTAAGTCTTTGTTCTTTTTTCTAGCCCTCCGGATCGAGCACAACTTCGGTAAAGAGACGAGGCCCGAAGAAAAAGTTGAGCTCGGATGAAAAGTTTGAGATCATAGCAATCGCGCCCGACGGCCAACCTATTGAACCCCTCCGGACAAAGAGCGCATTTGTTGCTCAGTGCGGGGTTCTGGTTAGGGACAAGATCCCGATAAGCATCCAGCAATGGTTTAAGCCGGCTACAGAAGACCCTGAGGTGTCTTATGTCAATGATATGCAGAAAAATGATCTTTGGACTGAGCTGAAGTCAAATTTCACCCTACCGCCTGAGGATAATCCAGAGAACCCAGTTAAAGAGAAATTAATCAAGTCTTTT
Organism: Triticum aestivum; assembly: GCF_018294505.1. Taxonomy (NCBI): domain Eukaryota; kingdom Viridiplantae; phylum Streptophyta; class Magnoliopsida; order Poales; family Poaceae; genus Triticum; species Triticum aestivum. The sequence goes on along the minus strand of NC_057806.1, from coordinate 13,360,887 downwards.
GCTCTGAAGAGGATGGCAGAACTATTCAGGAGGTGGAAGAAAGAGCTGAATAAGTTTGTCGAAAATAATGAGACACCAGAATTCAAGGGCAGATATGAGAAGATCAGAGATCACTGGCCCGCATTTGTGGCCCACAAGACATCGGAAAAGAGTAAGAAGATGTCGGCGACAAACAAGCAAAATGCTGCGAAGAAGAAGCTTCACCATCGCACGGGGTCAGGTGGCTACCTCGTAGCCCGGCCTAAGTGGTCCAAGACTGAGAATGATCTGGTTCATAAAGGGATCGAACCAGAGACAAATAACTGGCCAGACCGTTGCCGGACTTGGTTCTTCGGGGCTGGCGGAACCTGGACCCTGAAACAGGGAAGTGCATTTGGACGAACGATCAAATGGACATACCAGTCAGTAAGCTTAAGCAGTATATCGAAGCAGCGCAGGAAGGGACGTTCTTTCCAGACAGAGAGAACGACGAGCTCACAATGGCCCTCGGGAATCCTGAGCACCCTGGACGGACACGAGGCACGCCAGGCTCCGTTCCGTGGAAGGTTGGGTTTCCGGACGCAGGCGGTTACAAATCCCATGAGAGGAGGAAAAAAGTGCAGCAGACCCAAATGCAGGCGCTGCAAGCAAGGGTAGACGCGATAGAGGAACGAGAAGCAAATCGCAGCAAACGTACTGCCGAAGCCTCCCCCGAAGCTACCCCGCCATCTCAGCGCAGAAGCAGCGTGGCTTCCACCGAGCTGCTTCAGCCGGAGCATGCCTTGACGGCTCCTGCCAGCTATCCCGTGGATGCTATAACGGAGTCTCAAAATTGCCACCTTATGACGCAATGGATGAATTTGAAGGTCAAGGCGGCTGTTGGCTCTGTTTATCCTACTGAACCCGGCGCAACTTTTCACTGCCGGCCGATTCCAGAAGGATATGCTAGGGTGATGGTGGATGAGATAACGGAGGGATTTGAGGACCTCCAGCTTGACCACCCTACCGGTGAAGGGGAGACTCGGCTGGGGTCTGCTCTGAAGACTCCATGCCTATGGCGGAAGGAGCTCATCAACCTTCCGAACTGGACGCCACCGCCTCCTCCTCCTCCTCCGGCGAGTCAGGGCACTCCGCCTCCACCGCCTCCTCCTCCGGCGAGTGACGATCAGGGCCCTCGGCCGGCTCCTTCTCCGGCGCGTGGCGGCACTCCGCCTCCTTCTCCGCCTGCGCCGACGCGCCCGAGCAGCCAGCCTCCTCCTTCTCCGCCTCGTCAGCAAGGGCGGAAGAGACCTGCCGCCGCTCCAGCTGCTCCGGCGCGTCGTAGTCCTTCTCCTCCGCCTCTTAAGCAAGTAAAGAAGACAACCGCTACGTCTGCTCGGTCGGCGTCTAGCAGTACAACCAGAGGCGGGAGGACATACAGATTCGGTCCTTCTCTGAAGACTCCAGAGAAGTTACCATACGAGAGGACCCAGGAGGAGAACGCCGAGATCGCGCGAGAAGAAGTGAAGAAATTCTTTGAAGGGGTGAAAGCAAAGAAACATCCACCTCCGGAGGAGAAGGTAGATCGGGTGAAAGTGAAGCGCACTCTGGCTGCCCTGACAAAACCACCGAAGTCTGATCCGCCGAAAGGAAACTATGACCGCATTATTGGAAAGGAATTTGCCGAAGCGGAGCGGTCGGGAAGTACTGTCAGTGATCAAAGGCTGAAAGAACGACGAGCTGGGAAACAAATTGCCCAGCTCGGCGAACAAGCGAAGCAATCGTGCCCCCCGCTCAAGGTGCCTAGCCACAACGTCGATAATGATCCGAGGATGGTGCCCGGTTATAGCAATCTTGCAGATTACCTGCCCGACGAAGTACATTATGAACCCATGGAGATGCAGATACAAAGATACGAGTACGGGAAGCCTCTCGTCAAAGATGAAAGATCTCTATCAACGATGATGCGAAGATTGCATGATTGGTACTTGAAAATCTGCAGAGACTCTGGGGGGAGGAGTACTTTGTATGTGAAAGTTAAAAAGGAGCATGACCTCGTTGGAATTGATCTGTTGCCTGTTCCATTTGAGGAGTTCTATCAGTTTTTCAATCAATTGGCCCTCGATAAAACAACGGTCGCCTGCTACTGTCTGTAAGTAGTACTACTTCTGTCATTAAGTTTCTCTATATAGCTTAGCTCTTTCATTGCATGTATTTATAATCATCCTCACTATATTATGCAGATTGAAGATCGTCGAATTGAAGAAAAGACAAGTCGGTGATATTGGGTTCATTAACACATATCTCATAGATGCAACTCAGGTTAAACTTCATGCCGCAGCTACCGAGGCCAACTTGCTACGATCGTTCGTAATAAATCAAAACAAAGATATAATACTCTTTCCTTACAACTTCAGGTGAGTGTTACTGTCTTGTGCGTATTCGGTTTCCCTTATATATTAGTCAAGGTTATAGTAATGTAATTGATGAGTTATGCATGTGTGTGCAGTTACCACTATATTCTCCTAGAGATTAAGCTTGAGCAGGGAGTAGTAACCGTCTTGGACTCTAAACGAAAAGATCCCAAGGAGTATGCGGACATGACTGAAATCCTCAAGAAGTAAGTTAAATCGATCATTATCCACCATATCAGCAACTTTGTTCATTTCCTGATATCAAGTAATTGTTTTCTTTGTCCGGCAGGGTTTGGAGAAAATTCACCAAAACAGTTCCGGGACTGCCGAAGGAGCTGGAATTTAGACACCCGAAAGTAAGTACTATAGTAGCATGTTCCGCGCATCTCCTAGTGATTCAAGCGCTAGTTTCATCAATACCATTTAGCATTCTTGCTTATCAGTTTGATTGACCTCTATTTCTTGTAAAGTGGTTGTGGCAGGAACAAGGGAATGATTTCTGTGGATACTACATCTGCGAGTCCATCCGCCACACGACCTGTGAGCGGGGCGGGTACTCTAACGAACAATATGAAGTACGTAAATAACAACATTCACAATTTTATTTTATTACCATCATTTGTGTTGAGTTTCATTCATTTATATATATATATATATATGTATTATTATGTATTGACCCCCTTCTTCAAATTAGATGTTTCGGAAGCGGGATGAACTCCTAGCACCAGCTCGCATGCGAGCAATTCAAGAGGAATTGGCGGCATTCGACCACGTGATCCCTGAAGACGGAGAATTCTATGTGGACCCTGAGTCTGTATGATTATATTTGTAAGAGATAATTATTGTATATATGTAGCCGGTAGTGTCAGATAGATATACGAGAACTTGTTGTTCGACCAATCTCTCGGAGAAGGAGAGGTGGTCGATATCACTTCTCTCTGTATATATGCATATATGTTCATGACGATCTTCTGTTCCTTCGTTTGCTTACTAGCTAGCTAGCGTGTCTAGTCCTCTCTATATACGTATGTATAGTACGTAGCATCGACCAAGCACGAACATAAGAGAGGACACTTCTCTCTATTAATTATAACTAGCTAACACAATATATGAAACACCTAAATTAACCCCCCAAAACCCCCAACCCCCCCCCCCCTTCAAAAAAAACAAAAACCCCAGCCACAGAAATGCTGACGCGTGGATGCCTATTGGTCCCGGTTGGTGCCACCAACCGGGACCAAAGGGTCTCCTGACTGGGCTCTGCGCACTGCCCACGTGGAGGGCCTTTAGTCCCGGTTCTGGATTGAACCGGGACTAAAGGGGGGAGGTATTAGTACCGACACTTTAGTCCCGGTTCCGGAACCGGGACTAAAGGCCCTTACGGACCGGGACTATAGGCCCTTTTTCTACCAGTGAGATATAATAAGATTCTTCTCGCCTAGCCCTCGTTCCGGTGATGCATCTATCATCGTTGGTGGGCGTGTGGTGGCGTGTCTCCGGCAAATCTGTCCTTGATGGATTTGCTTGGATGCGGTCGTAGTTCGTCTACATTCGTGTGTCTTCAGCTTAAATCCTTTCTATCTACGCTACTCTTCACAGACGGCGGTTGTTATTCTGGTATGCAGATATATGAGGCATTAGCAAGATGACTTCTTGGCTGTTTACTACAACAAGTTTTGTCCGACTTTCTGATGATGGCGCGCTTTCGTCTCGCTTTAATACTTGTAATCGTCGCTAGATGATCTATGAATCTTGATGTAATTTATTTCTAGTGTTCGTTTTACTGTAATTATTGAAAATGAATGGATCAAAAGTTTTCTTAAAAAAAGTATGAACTTTGCACCAACATGAAAAGCATCACACCGGATTAATTAACGACAGTACAGTATAACACTACCGCTCTAGTACGAGCAGCATCACAATATGTTTAGCGTAAACTCGGCTCGACAAATCTAAAAAGTAGGAGCATTCAGCTATGGCAACAAGTTCGTTCGAGCTGAAATTCGGAGACAGAAAATCACCGTCAACAAGGGGGAATTCACTCTCGCTTGCACCCCAACAAAAATTATGCATTTTTTCTGGAGAAATCGAGTATAAAATGCTCACAGCAACATACCAGTGATAAGCTGCCGCTGGTTGACCACGCACAAACAATCGGTAGGAAGTGTGATGTCTAGACGAGAGCACGCACAGCAACTGATCCCACATTACTTTGCTTGTGGAGGCGCACGCAAGTACGTACCGGGGCCGTAAAAGTCCAATCGGTCTGCACCGCAGCACCGTGCGAGAGAGTTTTCGGTCGACGCACACAAACACACGTGTGGATGATTAGCCTGTTTCCATCCATAAGTAGCTTGAAAGTTTATCTAGACTTTCTAGTTGGATTGATCAGTTCTTAGCATAATTCTCATGTTGCCTCAAGGTTTCACTAGGACTGGAGTTAGGTAGGTTGAGCAGTTAGTTAGGTAGGTTGAGCAATTTTATTCTTTTAATATATATTTACCGTAGAACGATTGTTCTACAGTTTTCGGTTAAAAAAAACGTCTGACATCCAACAACACACGCACATAACCAAACTTGCTACGACGCTAAAGCACTAAACGGGAGCATTCAAGCCAACACTGCACGCTTCATCGACGTCCCAAGAATGTTCAACGGCAGCGAGGCCGCCGTACACGCCGGAGGAGGCGTCCCCTGTATGCGAGCACGGCGCACGCACGCCGCCGCCAATGTTGTCCAGGGGGTCGTGGTCTACGACCTGCTCGTACGCCACACTGGTCGCCGGCCCCTGTATACGTCAAATTTGTACCCGGGTGAGCCCACCAGGCCGACGTGGGTGATGTATTTACTGGTATCGAGTGATGTATATCCGTTTTACTCACTTTGATAAAAAAAATTGCATGGATCACCTCGCGCAGCATGGCTGTCGATGCGCTGCATGCAGCTGCCGCTGCGTGTAGGACATCCACACTCATATAAGTTCGTGCTTCTGTTTTTGTTCTTTGTTTCTGACCGGAGCATCGTCCGAAATTTCGTTCATGTGCAGACATCAGTAGATCCCAGTGCCTCCTATGCCTATCAGATTCGTATTCCTTGGTGTGTAGAGACACATCAAGCAATGCGTATAATTTGACTAAAGAACTCCAACATGGAAAATAAGCTATTCACTGTTTGCTTGGGAAAACCACGCTGCTTATAAAAGCCTTGGATGATAGGCATTTACATGGAGCCATATCTCCTCTGGTAGGTAAACAGTTAAAGATATATCCTTTATGCGTCTGGTCCTTTGCTATGATAGGTCGGAGGCTATGCAAACTTTGGCAATCATAAAAAAAATGGTGGATTTCTTTAGCCCAGGTCTAGCGTCAGACCGATAGGAAGCAAAAAGATGGGTGCAAATAAAATGCTAAATACACTCCGGTATGATTGAGTGGAGCCCAATTTACAACAATAAAAAGAGCTATTGACGGTAGAGGATTTGTGGCATTTAATTTGTTGGAGTTCAAAGATTGGAGTGAAGAACTTCAACAAAAAATTAGACTAAAGCTTGTATTTAACATTTTATGTCAGAATTTTTAACTAAAGAACTCCGGGTTCGTATTTCCTCGTGCGGCTCCACACTCCCATGTGAACATTAAATTCAAAAAATACCAGGAAATTTCAAAAAGAATTAGTGATTTTGGGATATGAAACCTGGGAACCCAATCTACTGTTGTGTGAAATTTCGTACAAGAATACCAAGAAACGTATCCATGGCAAAAAAGACAAAAAAAAAGTTATATGTATAGAAAAAAACTAATTTGATGGATTTTAATTCGGACTGTATTTTCATCGCCACAGATACATTTGTTGGTATTTTTCTATGAAACTTCATACGGGAGTAGACTGGGCATTCAAGTTTGATATTCCAAGATTTCTGATTTTTTTAATCTTCATGGTATTTTTTGAATTTTATTCTCGTTAGGGGGGTGCACCACCCATGTGCTCTTGTGTATTTCCCGTTATTGACTATCTAGTATATCCTTGATGAACCTTGGGAGTTGAAATTCCTCAGTTCCATCATTTCTTTTCATGTTCTATTCGTTTGGAGCCAAATCAAAAACTTGGATTTTATTGTTGCTAAGGATTTCTATCTTAATTTTGATGTTTAGAGCCGATTCAAACATTGCTTTGGACCAATTTCGACCACAAAGTGAATAATCTTAAGTTTTATTCCATGATTTATAAATTCCACCAATGAGTTCTCTCTCTCTCTCTCTCTCTCTCTCTCTCTCTCTCTCTCTCTCTGTGTGTGTGTGTGTGTGTGTGTGTGTGTGTGTGTGTGTGTCAGAGTTCCGGATGAAGACCCTTGCCCGGTGTGGCTTGGTAGCGACGACGCTTTGCGTCGTTCCCCGGCCCTCTTGAGGGCGCTAGCGAGGAGCTTAGGTGCCCTAAGGTGTTGTGTAGGGTTATTCTTCATTTCTCTTGTGTTCTCCTTCGGTAGTGTAGTCACGTGCCTCTACTCGATCTGGTAGAAGGAAGATAACTAAGTTGATGCAGAGGGCTCCTCCTCCAGTGGAGCCAGGAGAGCTTCTACAGTGAGCTCAGCCGCCGGGATAGCAGACAAGTTGGTGCCAATCGGCTAAATCATCCTGACAGGCGTCGGTGGATGGATTTGTTCCTCAATAGTCCCTGATTCTGATAGCAGTGGGTACTATCCATGGTTTGACCTTGGAAATCTTCATCTTGGTGTCAGGAACCGAATGAATACGCAAGCTATCGTATTTGTTGGAGCAAACACTCCTACGGAGGGAAACCGGGCCCTCGGGTACTATTGCTTTCCCCTTGCAGCCTAGAGCGGATGCAAGGCCTGGACCAGAAGTAGCTAGAGTGGCAGGTGCAGGCAGATCAATCAGATCATGGTGTACCCCTACTGTTGTTATTGGTTTTACATGTTATCAATTTTTCTCATGCTGATTTTTTTCCAAATCTTTGTTTGACCATGATATATGCAAGTAGGCTTCTTTCGATGATCCTATTATTAGTTTGCATACCCTGTGCCCATTAGATTTTCACTGTGAGTTGTGCATCTTAGATCTACTCTGTTAATTGGAGCTGTGGACAACATCAATGTTTTGGATGAATGGTTCAGTGAAGAGATCAATAGACTTATTCGTAGAGATAAACTGAAGTGGGAGAGTGTCGGCACACCATTTGCTGAACCAACTTCAGACGATAAAGATGTCTTTGCTATTGAAGATGACGAGGAGCCCCTATGCCAGGATACAACTTCCCACTGGACAATTCCTTTGCCCCTTGTGTTAGTACAAAGGAATGGTTGCTTTTTGTTACATTTTCTTTTTTATGTTAAGTTAATTTTGTTTTGTGACAGCAAAAAGAATTGATTTCTTAGATAATAAAGCCATTGGAATGTATAGTGGGGCATATTGAATCTCTTAGAAAGGATACAATAAAATGAAGAGCTCCGTACACAATGACAAATAACAAAATGGTGTGGCAAAGCACGCGTTTGCTTCTAGTACTACTATAATTGTACAACGGAAACAACAACCAATTAGTGGTAATGCCCCCATTGCCTTCACAATACTTGACCTATAAAACCTACGATTAGCATCTCAAATCCAGCTAGAAAATAATGAGTTGTTGAACCAGGGTAAATCAAATCTTTGGACCCCATCTGCCACAAGCTGACAATCTGCTTTCACTTGTCCACTTTGCACACTTTTTTATCTACGCTGGCCAAATCTTCTTCGCCCCCTGTCCAAGTGTGAGAGTACCAAACTGTTGCTTCATCAAGATGACACAAGGAAGTTGTTTGGGTGGGGGGTGGGGCGCAAAGCAGAAGTGTCCAACAATTAGCAAGGGGTTGAGGCGAGGGGAGAAGAGAAGAGTTAAGACGGTAGAAAAAAAGACGGTAGAGTAGCGAAAGAGACATGATGGCGGACCGAGCTACATGACACATGTAGTAGTTTGGTGATCTGTCGGCAATTCCTGGTGCATGCCCGTAGCTATGAAATTCATATCCCTAACTTGCACGGGGGAAAAGAACACAACAAATAATTCACAAAATGGAAGATAGGAAAGTAGATGGGAAATATGCTATTCATCATTTGCCGAGGAAGACTTGCTACTTATCAAAACATTGAGTGGTGTGCCACGATGTGAATTCGCTGTTGTCTGGTAGGTCAACAGACAGAAATTCCTTTTTATGTGCTAGGTACACATCTGTTAGGTCAGAGGCTATGAACACTTGAACAATCCTTAAACGATGAAATTCCTTTAGCTGACTTTAGGAAGAATTGAATTGTTGTACTGAACTATGTACCAAGATAAAAAAGATGCAGTGGCAAAGCTACAAAACGGCAATCCCGAGAAGCTACCTGGTTTTCGGCGACTAATCTTCAATGATGCATAGAGGAAAGTGCTAGAAGAATTAAGGATGTTTTACGGAATTTTGTTATCAAGACGACCGAGCCTAAATGTTTACCTCATTCAACCCTATTAGCACTCTGGTGGATACCGTGGATATACGACTAATATACAACTAATTTTGTTATCAAGACGTGTTATTTGAGACTAGAGTGGATACCGTGGTTGGTGAATTAGTGATCCAAGTAAGTGAATGAATGAAAGAGAAGGGGTTAATGATGCGGGATGGCGCCCGGCGTGGTCCACCGGAATGAGGTCCCGTTTGCCGTGCAACGCCATGAATAGAACGGAACGGGGGGAGGCCCGTGTCCGCGTCGCCACATGAATGAATGCGTGCGACGTCTCAACCACCATCAATCAGCGTCACGAAAGAACAAACAAAACCTAAAGCGTACGTACGTAACGTGCTGGCCTCTTGCACTCTCGAACGCATCTCTTTCTTTTGAGTATTTAACCAAAAACTACCACAATTCACGGAAACGTGACAGAAAACTACCACTTTACGATTTTGTTCCGAAAACTACCACTTTTTTATTAATCCGTGACAAAAAACTACCAAGTGTGAAAACTGCTCGCTTTGCCTGGGTTAAACGCGAATCTGACTGCCCGACCCCACACATAAACGGGCTAAATATGCAATCGGGTCCCTAGTTTTTCTTCAAAAAAGCAATCGGGCTCAGGCTCGGGCTCAGGCTCGCCGCCGGTCCCCATGGCGCGCATCGGCGTCGGGCTCAGGCTCGGGATCGGGCCGGGCACATGCGGAGACGAGGCCCTGGCAGAGCGGTTCGACGCGTCCATCTCCGGCATGACGGAGCGGCTCGGTCTCGCGCCGGTCGTCAGGGATCGGGCCGAGGAGGTGTTCAGGAAGATGGAGGCGGCCAGGGCGTGGCCGCGCGGCCCGGGCTGGGCCAAGGGCCGGTCCCGCCGGGACAAGGGCAGGCTCTACGCGGCCTGCCTCTCCATCGCGTGCCGCAACGAGGGCTCCCCGCGGTCGCTGAGGGAGCTGGCCCTGGCGACGGCGGACGGCAGCGCGGCGGCGAGGAAGGAGATCGCCAAGCTGATCGCGCACATCAGGAAGCGCCTGGGCGAGGAGGAGGCCGGGCTGGCGACGGGCGTCGGCGCGGTCCCCGTCTACGGCTACCTGCGCCGCTTCGGTCCGCTGCTCGGGCTGGGGGACCGGGAGGCGGCGGCGGCGGCGTGGGAGGCCGCGCGGAGGCTGGAGGAGGGCGTCCTCGACGTGCGGCACAACGCGGAGGCTGTTGCGGCCGCCGTCGTCTGCGTGGCCATGGAGCGCGCAGGCGCCAGGAGGCACATCAGGGAAGTGGCGACGGCCACCGGCATCCCCTATACCACATCAGGGAGGAGGAGAAGGAGGCGGAGGACCCGATTGCTTTTTTGAAGAAAAACTAGGAACCCGGTTGCATTTTTAGCCTGTTTATGTGTGGGGTCGGGCTGTCAGATTCGCGTTTAACCCAGGCAAAGCGAGCAGTTTTCACACTTGGTAGTTTTTTGTCACGGATTAATAAAAAAGTGGTAGTTTTCGGGACAAAATCGTAAAGTGGTAGTTTTCTGTCACGTTTCCGTGAATTGTGATAGTTTTTGGTTAAATACTCCTTTCTTTTGGGTGCATGCACGCTAGGTGAATCAACACGTGTGGTACGTTTGGTGGCCACCTTTTACTCTTCCAACACCGCGGCACACATGAATTTCAGATGGCTTACCGTCCTTGGTTGCCTGCACCGGCACTAACCTAGCCATCTTCATGCCATCCCGTGGTTTCTTTTAATGGAAATCATAGAGGAAGCTCTCTTTCTAAAAAAAATTATATCATGCGATATTGTGCCTTTGTCGCAGTGATTAGGGCTGCCGAATTAGAAAATGAAATAACAAGCTGGCTAGCGCCACGTAGCTAGTCCAGATTGATTAGGGATCACTATTCAATCATGTGCACGTACTGCAAATCGAAGCAGAATAATCAGTGACAGCGAGCCAGCCTGCCTATACCTACCTTGTCACCCATGGCGTTTAGCACTCTGGGTTTAATTTTCACTGACGTACGTACGGACTTAGCATATGGTGGCCGAAAGAGCATCACACTGAATTAATTAACGATGGAGTACCTACGAGCATTATATTTACTACTGCTACTCTAATCACTAGTAGTTAAGTGTACCTTTTAGGCAATGGTTACCCGTCTTCTTTGGCGGTGACAGCCATCGGTCACTTATTGCAGTCTGAGTGTTTTTGAGGGATTTTTCACATGCATGGTAAGAATGGGTCGGTTTATTGGCGTTTTATTTACATCCATTCTATCAAAATGATTTTGCACTTAAACTGTGCGTCCAAATTATAAACAGTTTTGTTATTGCTATCTGACATCAAGATCTTCAAAACTAAATCTTGATAGGTTTTGACAGACTTTTTCTCCAAGCACATCTATGTTCTCTGGCTAATACTAAACTCGTGCTCCCACCCAGTAATAAATTTTGCTTCCCAACTGGTGCTCTGAACTAATACTAACGTCTGTGCTTTGAACACACTATAAGAGCAACTCCAGCGTTCGGGGCGCCAGCCATCCACCTTGGTTGTCGGGGGTGTCATGCGACATATGCCAACGGATGGCTTATCATGGAGGGGGCTAATAATAAGTCATCGGTGCCAGGAAACGGGATAAGGCACAAACATGCCCGTCGGCGAATCTTATTCAGGTTCGGGGCTCTCTTAGGAGATAACACCCTACTCGTGCTCTGCGGGGTCTTCGCATAATCACTCAAGCAACAATGGTGGCTACAAGCTTGCTCCTTGAGCTGTTTCTCTAGAGGGGGAAGAAGAACGAGGCTAGCCCTAGCTTACTCCCTCTATATGCATGGGTGGGTGTGTTAAGGTTTCAGTGAGGCTGAACCCTTTGCATGGGTGTCCTGGGGGGTTTATATAAGCCTACCCCCAGGGGTACAATGGTAATCCAGCCGGGTGTGGACCCGACTGTCAGTGTCTATAGGTGCCGGCTTCTCCGCCGACCGCTGGAGCCCGTCGCCTGGTGGGTCTCGCCGGCTGTCTCGTACTTCGCCGACAGGCCGCACCCGCCGCTTGCGGGTCTCACCAGCTGCTTATTACTGTGGCAGTGCTGCTGGTGATGCGCGCTTTGTCGGGGACGGCGTGGCTACAGTGCCGCCGCCTGGCGGGCGTTCACTGTAGCCACTCCCCGTCTCTTCTGGTTAATGGCGCACAAACTCTGAGGGAAGGAGAGTGCCGCCTGCCGGGAGTCAGCCTCCCTTCATGCCGTCTGGTCCGAGTTCGCCGCCCTCTGGCTTCTCACTGTCAGGTAGGGCCCGCCGCCTGGCGCCGTACCGACAGCTTGTAGTGGGAGTATGGCCTTCTCTGCCACGGTGATGTCACGGGCTGCGTGGCAACAGTGCCGCGTCGGGCGAGGATGTCCGCCACGTACACCGCACTATGGCCACGGTCCGCCCTGGATTCGGGGGTGGCAGGCATCGTTGTAGCCACGCCCTGTCTCGTTGTCATAATGTGGTGCAAACTTTGAGGACGATTGGGGCCGTCTACTAGGAGCCGACCTCTCTTGAGGCTGCCTTTTAGGAGTAGGCCTCTCTGGAGGCCGCCCGCTAGGAGCCGGCCCACCTTGGGGCCATTGTCGGTGTCAAAACCGGAAGATCTCGGGTAGGAGGTCCCGAACTGTGCGTCTAGGCCGGATGGTAACAGGAGGCAGGGGACACGATGTTTTTACCCAGGTTCGGGCCCCCTTGATGGAGGTAAAACCCTACGTCCTGCTTGATTGATATCGATGATATGGGTAGTACAAGAGTAGATCTACCACGAGATCAGAGAGGCTAAACCCTAGAAGCTAGACTATGGTATGATTGTATGTTGTGGTTGTTGTCCTACGGACTAAAACCCTTCGATTTATATAGACATCGGAGAGGGTTAGGGTTACACAAGGTCGGTTTCAAAGGAGGAGATATCCATATTCGTATCGCCTAGCTTGCCTTCCACGACAAATAGAGTCCCATCCGGACACGAGACGATGTCTTCAATCTTGTATCTTCATAGTCTAACAGTCCGGCCAATGGAGATAGTCCGGCTGTCCGGAGACCCCCTAATCCAGGACTCCCTCAGTAGCCCCTGAACCAGGCTTCAATGACTTTGAGTCCGGCGCGCAGTATTGTCTTCGGCATTGCAAGGCGGGTTCCTTCTCTGAATACATCACAGATGAATTTGAATACGAGGATAGTGTCCGACCCTGCAAAATAAGTTCCGCGTACCACCGTAGAGAGAATAATATTTACGCAAATTCAATTTGCTGACTTATTTTGGCAGCATGACGTTATGTCATGGCCCGGTGATTATTCGAACCGTTCCCTTTAACCAGCCCCGCACATAACGCGAGGCAATTTTTCGACACGTCTTGTCAAAGCAGAGATCGTGTCCCCTTATTACGGGATTCTCATCAATACGAGCGTGGGTAACCCAACCGCGCCATCAACTGCGGCGCTTGGGGATAAGCGAGTTTTACCAGGCAAGTGGGGACGCTTAGCTTCTTCCGCCCATATAAAGGGATAAGGATTCACCTTTCTATCCACGCCTTATTCCTCCTTTGCTCATCCGTTTTCGCACACTCGAGCTCTAGCGCCCAAGTCCGCTCTTCCCACCTCAACCTTCTCCAACCATCTCCGGAGCGGGAGGCAGGTGGATGCTCTCCTCCGTCACGGAGGGAGACATCAAAAAGTTGCGCGGAGCCGGATACTTAGCCGCGAACATCGCGCATCGGCTGCCTGCTGTGGGGCAGATTGTCCCTACCCCGGAACCTCATGAGAGGGTAGTTTTCCTTCACTACTTCCTCCGCGGACTAGGGTTTCCCCTCCATGCATTCGTCCGTGGTCTCATGTTCTACAACGGGCTGGACTTTCATGATCTGGCCCCGAACTTCATCCTCAACATTTCGGCGTTCATCGTCGTGTGTGAGGCTTTCCTCCGCATCCGGCCCCACTTCGGCCTGTGGTTAAAGACCTTCAATATCAAGCCGAAGGTAGTACGAGGCTAACAAGCAGAATGCGGCGGAGCCATGGTGGGCAAGATGCCCAACGTCATATGGCTCGAAGGCTCCTTCGTGGAGACAATAAAGGTATGGCAATCGGCGTGGTTCTACATCACCGAGCCGCGCGACGCCAAATGGGCGGCAGCCCCTGAGTTTCGATCCGGATTCCCAACACGGCTCACTTCCTGGAAAGAGAAGGGCTTGTCGTGGGGTTATCGGTGGAGCTGGATGGACTCCAGAAATGTATCTGGAGTATGGCGAGCGAGAAGCTCAAGCTTGTCAACATAGTCCAAGTTATGCTCATCCGCCGGATCCTCCCGTGTCAACAACGGGATTTTACCTTGTGGGAGTTCGACCCGGCCCAGCACCAGACTTTGAGCGAGCTCTTCGATACAACGCACAAGGACATCTGGAAAGTGTTGTTCAAGGGCACTGAGGTCCCCCTTCTCTCACCGAGGACCGCGGACTAAACGCAAAGCGTCTAGCACGTTCGGTGAGTTCAATACGTCCCGTAGGACATTTATTTTCCCTACATAATTATGCGCGGGGTCTAATCTCCATGCCTTTGATAGGACTGGGTGGAGATGTCGGGGTAGATTAACTGTCCGGCCCCTTTGCCCGAAGACACTGCGAGCGCTCTCCTGATGGAGATGCTGGCTCCGGCTCCTTACAAGGTGCCGAAGAAGACCAAGAAGGCCAAGGGAACCCGAAAGAGTTCCCGACGCCAGGTGTTATCGGACTCATCGTCCAATAACTCTGCGGCACACTCTTCCCCCGAAGACGAGGAGGAAGAAGAAGATGCTCCCCCTCCAGGCGGGGGAGACAAGAAAAGGAAGGCCGCCCCAACTGGGGAGGCCGAAGGGTCCAAGAAGGGGAGGACTCTCCTTCCGGACAGTTCCACCGCCGCTGACGAGGGCGAAGACGAGTGGTTGCCCCGGGCCAAGCCCCCGGGGAGATCGTAAGTATTCGGATACCAGAGTAACTCATAGCATTCCTTTGATGCACTGCTTTCCCAAACGTCGAACATGATTATGCAGGCCGCAGCGAACCAGCATCGATGTATCATTGGACGGCTCCCTGGGCTCGTCGGACATGGATATCGATCTAGTCCCGACCGCCACCTCCCCTCATCCTGCTGACGACGCCGAGGTGCTGTTTCAAGAGGCACCGGGTCGAGGGGAGAAAGTCCTAGAGGCGCCTCAAGGCGACCTTCCAGACTCTGGGAGCCGCGGGGACGGGGCCCCCGAGAGCTCCGAGTTCGGCCCTCAGCCGAACACCGCGCCGGACCCTCCAGCGGTTCCGGGCTCGGGTAGGTGGCCTCCTTCTAAGAGGGGCAAGACGCATGTGCCGGTGACCTCTGTCCATCTAGAGGCACCGGACAATCTGCTGGAAGCGCTTCGCAGTGCTTCCATCGACGAGGAGCACCGCACTATCATGAGTGCGGTGATCCAGAAGGTTCAGTCCGCCAAGAGCGGATTGACTGAAGCCTGTGCCAGCCTTCTAACAGGCTTTGAGGTAAGTGTTTTAAAATGTAGTAGAAATATTACCGCATAGACAGCAGCCCCTGATGCTTTGTTCGGTGTTCACAAACAAAAGCCGAACAGAGGATCAAATAATATCGCAGGAGTCTAATATAAGTGTGTCAATACGCATATGCAGGCTTCGCTGCTGGCGTCTGCCGCACTGACTACGGAGGTCGCCGTACTGAAGCAGGACCTCGAGGGGTCCAGGGAAGAGCTCGGCCTTGCCAAGAGGCAGCCCGAGGAGAACAAGGGTAAGTAATACCCTGTCTATAGATATGTATATATAAAAAAGAACGCGATTGCAAAATGACAGGATCATTGTATGTTTGCCAGGGGCCATGACCGAGGTGGCGACCCTGAAGCAAGCGCTAACCAAGGCCGAAGATAAAGCGGCCAAGGAGCGCACCGAGCGGGAGAAGCACGAGGCTCAGGTGGGCGAGGTGCAGCAAGAGCTCCAGGCTCTCGTGGCGAAGCACGAGGCGTTGGAGCTTGACTCAAGGACGCGGGAGTCTGAGCTTGCCGCGGCCCTCGAGAGTGTAAAAAGTGCCAAGGCCGAAGCCCAAAAGGCCCTCCAAGAGATCGACATGATGAAGAAGATAGCGGCGGGTAAGGCTTTCTATATGCAAAGCAAGCATGTAAAAGTAAATTACCGATTACTTACCCGAATCCGGAGCTCTCCAGGAGCATTCGCAGATCTGCCCCGCAATGTGTCCGATGCCGCATAATATTACCAGGCTGAGGACGGAAGCTCAACGGAGAAGTTGTTCTGGTCTCAGTATGCTGAGGCCGAACAACCGGTGCCAATGAGCGACCAGCTGAAGCAGATGGTCGAGCTACATAAGGCGGCCGATAGGGCCATGAAGAGCTTTATTATCCGACTGTGGCCTGGCGACGCCCTTCCGAACAGCTTCTTCGGCCTAGTGAGGCGACTTGTGGATGCCTACCCGCGGCTGGAGGTCGTCAAGCGATCTGTCTGCATTGAAGGTGCACACCGGGCTTTCGCCCGTGTGAAATTGCAGTGGGTCAAGCTAGACGCCGTGAAGCTAATCAAGGAGGGGCCGCCGGAGGGCAAGGAGCACCGCCACCCCGAGATGTACTACGAGGGTGTTCTGCCGGGTGCCCGTCTCATTGCGGATGAGTGTTCACAAGATGTAATATTTGAATGAGACTTGCTCGTGTGATCCTGTATGATGAAAGCTTGTTTCATATGCGCTATGCAATGCTTGTGTGAATTTAAAATATTACCTTCTGTTTGGCCGTTTATCCAATCTGAGAGATGGCTAGTCCTCGGCTTCTGTCCCCATGCCACGAGTGCTGGGGTGTTCAGGATAAATCTGAGCACTCTTGTTCCCATATTTGGGTCCTTCGAGGGAGGTGCTCAGCACAACGAACAAGGCAACCGGACTAATAATGCTTTATCACTCCCACTTAGCCATAGAATTCTATAATTTTAAATTTTGGCGAAGCCCCTGGTATTCGAAAGACCAAATTTGGGGCGCGATACACGCCTGTAAGCCGGACAGGGCCGGCCCCTCGCCCTAAGCGGCATAAGTCTTTAGGGACTCAAAAAACCTCGCCGAACAGCGACCAGTCTCTCGCCTTATCATGACAGTCAGTTTTAGCTTTCTCTACTGAGGTGCTAAGCCCGGCAGAACCGGGGCACAATCGCAGTAGTTCTCCTAGCGCTACCTTAGCCGATAGAGCGGAACGTAAGGTACCAAAACATAGGAGTCGGGCAAACCCAACATTTGACCAAAGACATGATTCGGAGCTGATGCATATAATGCTATAAGTTCGGGGTGCCGCACTTGTGAAAGTGTTCGGACTTTTCACACCGTATTGTGGGGTACGTAAGCCCCTGGTGTATTGGTCGTACCAGAGTGTACGGTTGCAAGACGTCATTAATGAACACACACACACACACACACACACACACACACACACATATATATATATATATATATATATATATATATATATATATATATATATAGTTCGCACTATTCATCACCCTGGGTGAGGAATAGTTATTCTTCACCCCCCTCTATTTTACCATCAATGCACCATCATTTTATGTTCGGTAAGTTTTGTCTTATTTTCGACGCAAAAAGAGACCGTAAGAAAATATATAATCGCCGTAAAAAATATTTTATATTATGTAAAATTACAAACGTAAAAACATAGTTTAAAATACACATAAACTACAAATTTTCTTATCTTATGACCTATATTTTTATTTTCTTATGTCAAATGTTACGTAGTGAATCAATAGGAATGTAACTATTTGAATTTCAAACGTAATTTAATTATGAAATAATCGTAAGATTACCTCGGGTGAAGAATAACTTACTCTGCACCCTGGGTGATGAATGGTAACACTATATATTACAAGAATGCAATAATAGTCATAATGTCATGCATTGTTTATTAAAAAATTGTGTTAAAGCAGAGTGATACAGATAGTGCGATAAGCAAAGAGTAGGACTATGTCCCTTCCAAGAGCGAGCTGAGGAATGATATTAAATTGAATATTTCACTCGTTACTGTAATCAACCTGGGAATTCCGTGGTATGACGTAGTTGTCTGCCTCATTGGTTGCTGCATCATGTGTTTGGCAATAGTGCTGCCGGACTGTGTTTCCAGAGATTAAGGTCCTGAAAGAAAAAGGAAAAATAACCAAATTGGAAGCCCATAGTGCGGTTTAGGCCGCGTTTTGGGGCGTGCCGCAGTTGTGCCCCCCTCCCCACCTGTGCCCATGGTATTTTTAATGCGTAATTATGTACGCGCGACACGAATTTCGCCGTTGGGCTGGGATTGGGGTGGCCGCCGTATTGTTACGCGAGCTCAGATCACGCCAGGCGGTCTATATGTCGATTGCCCCGAGCGCACTTGAAGGTGTCCAGGCTTTGAAGCGCCGAACTGGTTGACTGTCGTGAGAGGCTGCTTTGTGCTTCTGCTGCGAGGGCCGCGGTGTGCTCCTCTGTTCGGAAAGAGCGCTGTGTGTTTCCATTGACTGTAATAACTCCGCGAGGTCCTGGCATCTTGAGCTTGAGGTATGCATAATGTGGTACCGCATTGAATCTAGCAAATGTGGTTCGCCCGAGCAGCGCGTGATAACCACTGCGGAACGGGACTATATCGAAGATTAACTCTTCACTTCGGAAATTATCCGGGGATCCGAAGACCACTTCCAGTGTAACTGCGCATGTGCAATGGGCCTCCACACCTGGAATGACGCCCTTAAAGGTTGTTTTTGTGGGTTTGATCCTTGAGGGGTCTATACCCATTTTGCGCACTGTTTCCTGATAAAGCAGGTTCAGGTTGTTGACGCCATCCATAAGGACTCGAGTGAGGTGAAATTTGTCAATGATTGGGTCTAGGACCAGTGCGGCGAATCCGCCATGACGGATACTAGTGGGGTGGTCCCTGCAATCGAAGGTGATCGGGCAGGAGGACCAATGGTTGAACTATGGGGCAACTGGCTCCAACGCATATACGTCCCTGAGCGCACGCTTCTGCCCCTTCTTGGGGATGTGGGTCGCGTATATCATGTTCACCGTCCGCACTTGCGGGGGAAACCTCTTCTGCCCTCCGGTGTGCGGCTACCGGGGCTCCTCCTCGTCATTGCTATGCGGCCTTTTGTCCTTGTTTTCGGCAATTAACTTGCCGGCCTGCTTGAACACCCAACAATCCATGTTGGTGTGATTGGCTGGCTTGTCTGGGGTGCCGTGTATTTGACATGAGCGATCGAGTATACGGTCCAAGCTGGACGGACCCGGCGTACTTTGTTTGAATGGCTTTTTCCGCTGACCGGGTTTAGAGCCTTTGAATCCGGCATTGACTGCCGTGTCCTCAGTATTTTTGCTGTTAATGCGGCGCTTATGCTTGTTGCGACGTGACCTGTTATTGCCGTCCTTGGTATCTGAGGTACCATGGTTCTTTGATATGTTATTACTGCGAGCCAGCCAGCTGTCTTCTCCTGCACAAAAGCGGGTCATGAGCATCGTGAGAGCTGCCATAGATTTTGGCTTTTCCTGACCAAGGTGTCGGGCTAGCCACTCGTCTCGGATGTTATGCTTGAAAGCCGCTAAGGCCTCCACATCCGGACAGTCGACAATTTGATTTTTCTTTGTAAGAAACCGAGTCCAGAATTGCCTGGCCGACTCTTCTGGCTGCTGAATTATGTGGCTCAAGTCATCGGCGTCTGGTGGTCGCACATAGGTGCCCTGAAAGTTGTCGAGGAATGCGGCTTCCAGATCTTCCCAGCAGCTAATGGAGTCCGCTACCAAGCTGTTAAGACAATGTCGCGCTAGTCCTTTGAGCTTTAGTGGGAGGCATTTGATGGCGTGTAAGTCATCACCGCGGGCCATGTGGATGCGGAGGAGGAAATCCTCAATCCATACTGCGGGATCTGTTGTGCCGTCGTATGATTCAATATTTACAGGTTTGAAACCTTCTGGGAATTGATGTTCCATTACTTCGTCTGTGAAGCATAAGGGGTGTGTGGCGCCTCTGTATTGGGCTATATCACAACGCAACTCGAATGGGTCTTGCCCACTGTGTTCGGCCTAGCCGGATTTGCTTTTACTGTATCCGGCGTGACGTTTATCGTCTCGCAGAGTGGTGCGCCGTCATGATCCGTAGAACGATCTTGCATGCTTTGCTTTGTCCTCCAATATGTCTCGCAGGTCAGGCGTATCTCCCCATGCCTTTTTATTTGAATGGCGCCGGGGTGGAGGCTGAGCTTTTGGCTGGAATGCCTCTCTATCACGGCCACGAGGTGGCCGATCAGCCGTATCATACGCTTCTTCCTCCAGTCAGGGTAGTAACCTGCACTTTGGGTAATTCTTGGAGGGGCGCTCGAGTTTATATTCCTCAGCCGCGAGGACTTCAGTCCATCTGTCAGCTAGCAGATCTTGGTCAGTTTGAAGCTGCTACTGCTTTTTCTTCAGGCTATTTGCCGTGGCCATAAGCCGGCGCTTGAAGCGCTCTTGTTCGGCGGGGTCCTCTGGGACGGCGAATTCATCGTCACCGAGGCTTGCCTCGTCTTCGGAGGGGGGATGTAATTATCATCCTCCTCCTCTCTGTGTGCCGCTCTCTTAGGAGAGCTGGCTCCTTCATCCTCCTGCTCTAAATCTTGCTGGAGGGGATTGTTGTTGTCTTTGGCACCATCCGGAGTGTTATTATCTCCTGTGCCGGTATCACCTCTTTTGCTTTGGCAGGACTTAGAGCGGCGCCGCTGACGTCGGTGCTTGGGTTGCTTCTTGGAGGGGTCATGCTCCGCTATCTCGTCGTCATTGCCTTCGTTGGGTGTATCCACCATGTATATGTCATATGACGAGGTGGCTTTCTAGTGCCCTATAGGCGCTGGTTCATGTTCGTCTCCTACATCGTCGTCCATACCGTCGATGTCTTCGGAGTCGAAGTCGAGCATGTTGGTTAAATCATCGACAATCGCTACAAAATGGTTGGTGGGTGGGCGTCGAATTTCTTCGTCGTCCGCATCCCAATCCTGTTGGCCATAGTCCGGCCAGGGCTCTCCTGACAGAGAGAGAGACCTTAGTGAATTTAGAATGTCGCTGAAGGGCGAGTGCTAAAAGATATCTGCGGCGGTGAATTCCATGATCGGCGCCCAATCGGATTCGATTGGCAGGGACGCGGATGGTTTGGAGTCCGGAAAAGAGTCCGGCACCTCGGAGTCACGGGCTGCGCAGAGGG
Source organism: Triticum aestivum (assembly GCF_018294505.1). Lineage (NCBI taxonomy): Eukaryota > Viridiplantae > Streptophyta > Magnoliopsida > Poales > Poaceae > Triticum > Triticum aestivum. Next base: position 13,339,795 of record NC_057806.1, on the reverse strand, counting down.
TTAGGCAAGTGTTCGGCTCGATCGCTGTGGAGACTGCAGCCCCTGAGGCGGTGTCTAACCACCCGTCCTCGATTGGCGCAGTTGGCTCCGAGCTAAGGGTCGGAACTGATGCGGGTGCGGCCTCTGGGGTACTGTTCGGCGGCAGAGCTAGGTCATACCCATCGTGACAGTGCGGCGCGCCCGGCTGTGGCTCGAATCCGTTGAAGATCAAGTCTCCGCAGATGTCGGCCGTGTAGTTCAAACTTCCAAATCTGACCTGACGGCCAGGGGCGTAGCTTTCAATCTACTCCAGGCCAAGCGAATTAGCCCGCAGTGCAAAGCCGCTGAATACGAAGATCTGTCCGGGGAGAAAAGTCTCAACCTGGACCGCATCGCTATCGATGATAGTATGAGCCATCAAGCCTAACGGTGACGACACAGAGGAACTCTCAATGAAAGCATCAATGTCGGTGTCAAAACCGGCGGATCTCGGGTAGGGGGTCCCGAACTATGCGTCTAGGCCGGATGGTAACAAGAGGCAGGGGACACGATGTTTTACCCAGGTTCGGTCCCTCTTAATGGAGGTAAAACCCTACGTCCTGCTTGATTGATATTGATGATATGGGTAGTACAAGAGTAGATCTACCATGAGATCAGAGAGGCTAAACCCTAGAAGCTAGCCTACGGTATGATTGTATGTTGTGGTTGTTGTCCTACGGACTAAAACCCTTCGGTTTATATAGACACCGGAGAGGGTTAGGGTTACACAAGGTTGGTTACAAAGGAGGAGATATCCATATTCGTATTGCCTAGATTGCCTTCCACGCCAAGTAGAGTCCCATCCAGACACGAGACGAAGTCTTCAATCTTGTATCTTCATAGTCTAACAGTCCGGCCAATGGAGGTAGTCCGGCTGTCCGGAGACCCCCTAATCCAGGACTCCCTCAGCCGTCTTCTGGGCCTTGCCGTATTCTGGCAGCCGGCTGCTGTTGGAAATATGCCCTAGAGGCAATAATAAATTGGTTATTATTATATTTCCTTGTTCATGATAATCGTTTATTATCCATGCTAGAATTGTATTGATAGGAAACTCAGATACATGTGTGGATACATAGACAACACCATGTCCCTAGTAAGCCTCTGGTTGACTAGCTCGTTGATCAATAGATGGTTACGGTTTCCTGACCATGGACATTGGATGTCGTTGATAACGGGATCACATCATTAGGAGAATGATGTGATGGACAAGACCTAATCCTAAGCCTAGCACAAGATCATGTAGTTCGTATGCTAAAGCTTTTCTAATGTCAAGTATCATTTCCTTAGACCATGAGATTGTGCAACTCCCGGATACCGTAGGAGTGCTTTGGGTGTGCCAAACGTCACAATGGCTATAAAGGTACACTACAGGTATCTCCGAAAGTGTCTGTTGGGTTGGCACGAATCGAGACTGGGATTTGTCACTCCGTGTAAACGGAGAGGTATCTCTGGGCCCACTCGGTAGGACATCATCATAATGTGCACAATGTGATCAAGGAGTTGATCACGGGATGATGTGTTACGAAACAAGTAAAGAGACTTGCCGGTAACGAGATTGAACAAGGTATCGGGATACCGACGATCGAATCTCGGGCAAGTATCGTACCGCTAGACAAAGGGAATTGTATACGGGATTGATTAAGTCCTTGACATCGTGGTTCATCCGATGAGATCATCGTGGAGCATGTGGGAGCCAACATGGGTATCCAGATCCCGCTGTTGGTTATTGACCGGAGAGGTGTCTCGGTCATGTCTACATGTTTCCCGAACCCGTAGGGTCTACACACTTAAGGTTCGATGACGCTAGGGTTATAGGGAAAGTATGTACGCGGTTACCGAATGTTGTTCGGAGTCCCGGATGAGATCCCGGACGTCACGAGGAGTTCCGGAATGGTCCGGAGGTAAAGATTGATATATAGGAAGTATGGTTTTGGCCACCGGAAGTGTTCCGGGCATCACCGGTAGTGTACCGGGACCACCGGAGGGGTCCGGGGGTCCACCAGGTGGGGCCACCAGCCCCGGAGGCCTACATGGGCCAATAGTGGGAAGAGACCAGCCCCTAGATGGGCTGGGGCGCCTCCCACCAAGGCCCAAGGCGTCCTCAAGAGGAGAGGGGGCAAACCCTAGGCGCAGATGGGCCCTAAGGCCCACCCTAGGTACGCCCCCCTCTCTCTCCCCTTGGCCGCCTCCCAGATGGGATCTGGGGGCTGCCGCCACCCCTAGGGAGGGAACCGTAGGTGGGGGCGCAGCCCCTCCCCTTCGCCTATATATACTTGAGGTTTGGGGCTTCCCAACACATGTGATTATCTCTCCCTGTTGGCGCAGCCCTACCCCTCTCCCCCCTCGCCTCTCGTAGTGCTTGGCGAAGCCCTGCTGGAGTCTCGCGCTCCTCCACCACCACCACGCCGTCGTGCTGCTGCTGGATGGAGTCTTCCCCAACCTCTCCTTCTCCCCTTGCTGGATCAAGGCGTAGGAGACGTCACCGGGTTGTACGTGTGTTGAACACGGAGGTGCTGTCCGTTCGGCACTTGGATCATCGGTGATTTGGATCACGACGAGTACGACTCCATCAACCCCGTTCACTTGAATGCTTCCGCTTAGCGATCTACAAGGGTATGTAGATGCACTCTCCTTCCCTCGTTGCTAGATTACTCCATAGATTGATCTTGGTGATGCTTAGAAAATTTTGAATTTCTGCTACGATCCCCAACAGCCGCTTGGACCAGCCGGCTGTGAAGAGGGCGGTGCTTTGGTCTTTGATTCTTGAGGGGCACAGCCAGCCCCGGTGTCTTGAAACACCATGAGAGGCTGATGAGGTTACCCGTGGTCATTTACTCCGACATTGGTCCTCAAATGTCCGACCACCCATTATTTATCTTCTACCCGGGGTATTAAAAATAATCAAAGATAAATGACACAATCCTTCTTCGATAACCGAAAGATGAGTATTCCAGTGGAATAAATATTACAATCCAAACATAATGTTTTGAAATATTTTAAATTTGAATTCAACTTATTTTGACACATGTTCTAGTTGTCTCCATGTAACACCAATGGATGCTCAATCAGATCATTCTAAAAGTTGCTTATGAGTTCCGCGATGGCAACGTATGGTTTGAATAGCGCGTCGGGGGAAAATAGTTATCATACAACATCATATGCCCCCCTGCCCTCTATCGATTCAACACTTACTGTTTGGTTGTTGAACCCTTGTAGTTGAGAACATGCTCTTCCGCATGCTCGTCGTCCTTAAGAATTGCCTTCATCATCATTGTTTCATCACCATCTTCATCCTCGCCTAACCAGATGAATCCATGAAATTGGCGTAGAGGTACCCCTCATCTAAATCCATCGTATTTGCTTTCAAAGTTACACTGAGGAATGGAAAATTTTGGCAATGAAATTTGGCCGAACACTTAGGGATGTGGTCAAAAAAGTTGTAACGCAAAGCTCTGGAAAGCTTGGGCGGCGTCGAGTGGTACGACCATGGCATCGTAATCCGGGAACGTGGATACATAGCACATGAGGATGGACGGGCTAGGAAAAAGCGCAGGTTACGGGTGGGGTTTTTTGGGTGGGTGTGGGGAGCCACTACTACAAGCAGAAATAGCATTGACTCGCCAAACCATATTATCGCTAGCGCACATTAGGCCCGTTAGCGCTTTGGGGTCATTGATGACATTGCCATCGCAAATGGGCCTATTTGCCAGTCAGTGTTGTCCACGCCGTCCGGTCAGTGATAACAATTCCATTCACTTTTTTATTGCTAAGCTTTATTTATGTTTGGTTGCCAGCAATGCAAACGAATTTAACAATGGGGGCATAAACCGTTCATTTGCATACCAAGTAATTTGTTTTTCATAACGTAATTCACAATTAACATATAGAAAATACTAGCCAAAGCTAAACACTTCACAATACACATGTCATTGACTATATATACCAGATTAGTCTACTAGTTGAGCCTCTTAACAAACCAGAGAGAGGACATATATTTTCTCATCGCTCTCTATCCAACTTTCTGATCGAATAAGCAATGTGACAAGTCCCGACGAGACCCGCTCGTGCTTACACCGTTGATCATCTTCTTTTGTGCAGTGCCACTAAGATGTAAGTCTGCAAATAACAAAAAAAATTGTCAAGACAATTAACATAAGATATTCATTGGTTTATTTTACACATGTAGTTAAGAATATCATACCTATGTGCAATGTTATTACACCCTGCTTGAAGACTCTCTGGGCTTCTCTAAAACGTAGGAGGTAATGGCATAAGTTGGATATTTGTTGCGTGTATGTGAGATGGGAGGCACGGTGTGCAGCAGGGCAGAATCTCCAAGGATGATCCTGACACTTTTGTGATCTTCTCTTGTCCACACGACTCATATCTGAAATGAGGAGTCTGGAGTAGCTCGGGCCTCCCATAAGCCTTCCTCTTCCCTTCATTATTTTTTGTGCAGTCACTGGTAGAAAAAGAGGCTTCCGTCCAGCCCCATTAGTCGCGAAACTGTAGGAACCGCGACTAATGAAGTCTTTAGTCGCGGTTCGGCAGACGAACCGCGACCAAAGGCTTGGGCCAGGGCGCTCGGTGGCCAGCTGGTGCACGTGAGGGGCTTTAGTCGCGGTTGGCCAGGCCAACCGCGACTAAAGGTGCCCAAAGGCCTTTAGTCGCGGTTGGCCTGGCCAACCGCGACTAAAGCTCCTCCCCTATATATACCAGTTCAGCGCACTCACTTAGCCATTTGGTGCCACTTCTCTTCACAAGGGGGTGTAGGTTTGCTTTTGGTTCCTCTTATGCACACAAGGTGTTTGATGAAATGCCCAACAGCGTGAAACAAACATGATATGAAGTGTTGGAGCCACACTTGAGGTTCCTCCTCGATCGCGGTTAGCAACTTGAACCTTTCATGCATGTGTGTCATTGATAAAATATGCATGTGTGTTGTTCATTGTTTAATTTCTATTGTTTATAGCTAGTTACTTTAACAAATGCATGATGGTTAATTATATATTTTATATTATAATAATGCAGATGAATCGGCAATGGATGTACGGTAACCGACTCTCCCGCGAGTTCACTACGGGTTTGAAAGATTTCCTCGTAGTGGCTAATGCGAACAAGCAGAAGGGTTTTGTTATCTGTCCATGTGTTGACTGTAAGAATCAGAAGGGTTACTCTTCCTCAAGAGAAGTTCACCTGCACCTGCTTCGGCACGGTTTCATGCCAAGCTATAATTGTTGGACCAAGCATGGAGAAAGAGGGGTTATAATGGAAGAAGATGAAGAAGGGGATGATTTCATCGATGAAAGCTATCTTGCTCATTTCGGTGATACTTTCATGGAGGATGCTGAAGGTGAAGGGGAAGGTGAAGGGGCAGGTGAAGGGGAAGGTGAAGGGGAAGGTGAAGGTGAAGGTGAAGAAGAGGCACGTGATGAGACCGTTGATGATCTTGGTCGGACCATTGCTGATGCACGGAGACGCTGCGAAACTGAAAAGGAGAGGGAGAATTTGGATCGCATGTTAGAGGATCACAGAAAGTCGTTGTACCCTGGATGCGATGATGGTCTGAAAAAGCTGGGCTGCACACTGGATTTGCTGAAATGGAAGGCACAGGCAGGTGTAGCTGACTCGGCATTTGAAAACTTGCTGAAAATGTTGAAGAATATGTTTCCAAAGAATAACGAGTTGCCCGCCAGTACGTATGAAGCAAAGAAGGTTGTCTGCCCTCTAGGTTTAGAGGTTCTGAAGATACATGCATGCATCAACGACTGCATCCTCTACCGCGGTGAATACGAGAATTTGAATGAATGCCCGGTATGCACTGCATTGCGTTATAAGATCAGAGGCGATGACCCTGGTGACGATGTTGAGGGCGGGAAACCCAGGAAGAGGGTTCCCGCCAAGGTGATGTGGTATGCTCCTATAATACCACGGTTGAAACGTCTGTTCAGGAACAAAGAGCATGCCAAGTTGTTGCGATGGCACAAAGAGGACCGTAAGTCGGACGGGGAGTTGAGACACACCGCAGATGGAACGCAATGGAGAAAGATCGACAGAGAGTTCAAAGATTTTGCAGCTGACGCAAGGAACATAAGATTTGGTCTAAGTACAGATGGCATGAATCCTTTTGGCAAGCAGAGCTCCAGCCATAGCACCTGGCCCGTGACTCTATGCATCTACAACCTTCCTCCTTGGTTGTGCATGAAGCGGAAGTTCATTATGATGCCAGTGCTCATCCAAGGTCCGAAGCAACCCGGCAACGACATCGATGTGTACCTAAGGCCATTAGTTGATGAACTTTTACAGCTGTGGGGCAGACCTGGTGTCCGTGTGTGGGATGAGCACAAAAAAGAGGAATTTAACCTACGAGCGTTGCTTTTCGTAACCATCAACGATTGGCCTGCTCTTAGTAACCTTTCGGGACTGTCAAATAAGGGATACAATGCATGCACGCACTGCTTACATGAGACTGAAAGTGTACATTTGCCAAATTGTAAGAAGAACGTGTACCTTGGGCATCGTCGATTTCTTCCGAAAATTCATCCAGTAAGAAAGAAAGGCAAGCATTACAACGGCAAGGCAGATCACCGGCCGAAGCCTGCGGAACGCACTGGTGCTGAGGTATTTGATATGGTCAAGGATTTGAAAGTCATCTTTGGAAAGGGTCCTGGCGGACAATCAGTTCCGAAGGGAGCTGACGGGCACGCAGCCATGTGGAAGAAGAAATCTATATTCTGGGAGCTAGAATATTGGAAAGTCCTAGAAGTCCGCTCTGCAATCGACGTGATGCACGTTACGAAGAATATTTGCGTGAACCTCCTAAGCTTCTTGGGCGTGTATGGGAAGACAAATGATACAAAGGAAGCACGGCAGGACCAGCAACGTTTGAAAGACCCTGATGACCGGCATCCGGAATGGTTTCAAGGTCGTGCCAGCTACGCTCTGACCAAAGAAGAGAAGGTCATCGTGAATGCCTGAGCAGTATGAAGGTCCCGTCTGGATTCTCGTCCAATATAAAGGGAATAATAAACATGGCGGAGAAAAAGTTCCAAAACCTGAAGTCTCACGACTGCCACGTGATTATGACGCAATTGCTTCCGATTGCTTTGAGGGGGCTCCTGCCGGAAAATGTTCGAGTAGCCATTGTGAAGCTATGTGCATTCCTCAATGCAATCTCTCAGAAGGTAATCAATCCAGAAGATCTACCACGGTTACAGAACGATGTGATCCAATGTCTTGTCAGTTTCGAGTTGGTGTTCCCGCCATCCTTCTTCAATATTATGACGCACCTCTTGGTTCACCTAGTCGAAGAGATTTTCATTCTCGGTCCTGTATTTCTACATAATATGTTCTCCTTCGAGAGGTTCATGGGAGTATTAAATAAATATGTTCATAACCGTGCTAGGCCAGAAGGAAGCATCGCCAAGGGCTATGGAAATGAGGAGGTAATTGAGTTTTGTGTTGACTTTGTTCCTGACCTTAAGCCGATTGGTCTTCCTCGATCGCGGCACGAGGGGAGACTAAGTGGAAAAGGCACGATCGGAAGGAAATCAACGACATGTATGGACGGCCATTCTCTGACTGAAGCACACCACACTGTACTGACCAATTCCAGCTTGGTGGCTCCGTACTTTGAGAAACACAAGAATATTTTACGCTCGGACAACCCGGGGAAGCCTGAATCCTGGATTAGGAAGGCCCACATGGAGACTTTCGGCAGTTGGTTGAGAAAACATTTAATGAATGACAATGATGTTGTAGATCAGCTGTACATGTTGGCCAAGACACCATCTTCGACTATAACGACTTTCCAAGGGTACGAGATAAATGGGAATACATTTTACACGATCGCCCAAGATAAAAAGAGCACCAACCAAAACAGTGGTGTCCGCTTTGATGCAGCAACCGAGAATGGGCAAAAGGTCACATATTATGGTTACATAGAGGAGATATGGGAACTTGACTATGGACCCTCCTTTAAGGTCCCTTTGTTCCGGTGCAAATGGTTCAAGCTAACAGGAGGTGGGGTAAAGGTGGACCAGCAATACGGAATGACAATGGTGGATTTCAACAATCTTGGTTACCTTGACGAACCATTCGTCCTAGCGAAAGATGTCGCTCAGGTTTTCCATGTGAAGGACATGAGTAGCAAACCGAGGAAACGGAAAGATAAGAAAACGATCAGTACATCATGCGATGATCCAAAGCGCCACATTGTTCTTTCAGGGAAAAGAAACATCGTCGGAGTGGAGGACAAGACAGACATGTCAGAAGATTATAATATGTTTGCTGAAATTCCGCCCTTCAAAGTGAACACCGACCCAAGCATTAAGTTAAATGATGAGGATGCTCCATGTATACGGCACAATCGTAAGCAAGCAGGGACACAAGGGAAGAAATGATGTGTAATAATTTATTGTACCAAACTTTGTTGAATGGATCATGTGAATTATATTACCCGTGATGTGTTTGGTGTCCATTTTCGAATGATTCGAGATACCACTGATGATACATGAAATTTGGAGTGATTTAGTCATACTCCTGCCTAGGCGTATAAAATTTTGAATTGAATTAGTTTTATTTTTCTGAATTTTTTGATATATTATTTGTATTTTTAACATTTTGAATTGAATTAGTTTTATTTTTCTTAATTTTTTGATATATTATTTGTATTTTTAGAATTTTGAATTGAATTAGTTTTATTTTTCTGAATTTTTTGATATAATATTTGTGTTTTTAACATATTGAATTGAATTAGTTTTATTTTTCTGAATTTTTTGATATATTATTTGTGTTTTTAACATATTGAATTGAATTAGTTTTATTTTTCTGAATTTTTTTGATATATTATTTGTATTTTTAACATTTTGAATTGAATTAGTTTTATTTTTCTTAATTTTTTGATATATTATTTGTATTTTTAGAATTTTGAATTGAATTACTTTTATTTTTCTGAATTTTTCGATATATTATTTGTGTTTTTAACATTTTGAAAAAGAAAAAGTATTTTAACATTTTGAAAAAGAATACCTTTAGTCGCGGTTGGTCTGCCCAACCGCGACTAAAGGTCGTTGCGCACGGGAACAAAACCCCGCCAAAAAAGCCCTTTAGTCGCGGGACTCCTCCCCAACCGCGACTAAAGGTACCCTTTAGTCGCGGGTCGCCTCCCCAGCCGCGACTAAAGGTACCCTTTAGTCGCGGGTCGCCTCCCCAACCGCGACTAATGGGGGCGGCTATAAATACAAGGGCCCGTCGCCTCCATTTCTCGTCTTCTCCGATTCTCTGCCGCGCCGAAGGCCTGCCGCCGTCGCCCTCGCCCTCGACGCCTCCCGCCGTCGCCCTCGCCCTCAACGCCGCCCGCCGTCGCCCTCGCCCTCGATGCCGCCCGCCGTCGCCCGCCGCCCCCTCTCGCCCACATACGGCGCCAGCGGCCGGGTGCGGGAGGCTGTGCGGTAGCAGCAGCAACGCAGCGGCAACAGCAAGCAGAGCCGGACGGTAGGGCGCACATCCGACGTGGCGAGCGCGTGCAGGGGAGTGGTGAACGTGAGGGATGAGGATAGAGCAGGGACACATGCTCACATGCGATGCAGGGAACTGGCAGCGGTGCTCGGGGTAGCGTTCGGGGAGGCCTGCGGCGCTCCTACGAGCAGAGGACGGCACGGGGCTGCCGCGGTGCAGGAGAGGTCCGAGACGGAGGGAACGGGTGCCGAAGGACGTGTAGGCGCGAGACCCAGCCAGTCCTAGGGTGATGACGATGGCACAAGGACGGTGGCGATGGTCCGTGCCGGCGGCGTTAGGGGCGGGGTGCCGGAGGAAGGGTTTGGGGGTGGGGGATAAGCAGGGGCGAGGTGGGCCAGCCAGGGTGGGCTGTCCGGTTGGGTGGGATGGGCCGAGGCCCATGGGGAGCCGGGAGGGGGGTTCTTTTGTTTTGTCTTTACTTTTTATTTTAGTAATTTTGCTTTAGTGTTTTATCTTTATGCCCATTTATTTTTGTTTTACAAAATTCATACAAAAGCACCTAATTTAATGTGACTAGTTTTACCACTGCCACAAAAGGTTTCATGCCTAATTAAAAAAGTTTAAGATTTTATAAATTATAAAATGCATTTAATTTATTGTTTAAGGCACGGTTTTATTCACCAAAGCGCATTTAAATACTTTACAAATGTGGTTTTCAACGTGACAATTATCAAGGGATTATTTGCCACGCTTTGAACATTTTAGTTTTTATGTTTGAAATTTTTAATTTTTTAACTTGATTTTGAATTTTTAAATTCGAACGGGACTTGAATCATCACGAGATTAACCACAGTAATCGTGGTGATGTGGTACCATTAGCAGAGGTTAATGTATCCGGGCGTCACACTCAAGTTCTCTAGCAAATGACTCAAGTTCTCTAGCAAATGACTGCAGCTCATGGTCTGAAACCATAAGACTGCTCTCGCGCTCTACCGCGACACCCTCTCCCACCCCTTCCTCGCCCCCTCCTTTTGCCACCGCCCTTTCGCCACCGCCACCGCCACCGCCCCCCTTCTTCACTTAATTAATTTGTTTTTACTACATGTTTTCAGGACTGACAGAATGGCGGACGATAGAGCTGACCCGATTATGGACAACTATGATCCGGACGGTGAAGCACATATGTTCGGCATCATAAACGGCGATATTCTATATGTGCCGACCGGACAAGAAGAAGATGATATCTCTTCTTCTCTGAACCTTGACGGTGAAGATGAAGGGCGCCGTCAGCAAGATGATGCCGAACAAACGTTGATAAACGACGATCTTCAAATGGAAGTAGCAACCACCTCCGGCGCCGAGGTATATATATATACATTGAGCCTCTGGTGATACAAACTAACTGATTTGAATAAATATGTGTGGACTAACGCGCGCGACTCTCTTTCTTATTTTAGCCCTCGGCCGGATCGTCGAAACAATCGAGTACGTCGTCAAAGCGTGGCGCAACCAAGACGATGAAACAAGGAGAAACATGCATCATCGAGGTTGTCGACAGTGCAACCGGCAGGCCGTTGGAGCCCCGCAAGAACGCCACCAAGTTTGTCAACCAATGCGGAGCCATTGTTAGAGACAACGTCTCGATCACCGTCCAGGAGTGGAATAAGCCAAAGAAGGCACGAATTGCTGGTTTCACTTTTGTCGATAAGAGAACAAAAAAGATTGCTTCAAAAAGCTTATGGAACATTTCGTTCTACCTCCGGAATACAACAAATTCGATGAGGAGGGTAACAAGATTGAGGAAAACAAGGAGAGGAGGAGGCTAGTCAAACAGTTCGCTCTTCATAAGATGGCCGACGCATTCCGGAAATTCAAGCAAAATCTAGCCCATGACTTTGTCAAGCAGAACAAGACTCCGGATTTCAAAGGACAATATGAGAAACTGAAACATGATTGGCCAGAATTTGTGAAGCAAAAGAAATCGGAGCAGTTCATTCAAATATCGAAAAAAAATAAGGAAAATGCGGCTAAGAAGGAGTACAATCATATTATGGGGCCAGGAGGGTATCGCCTTTGGGAGCCTAGGTGGGAGAAGATGGAGAACGAGCTGAGGGCGCGAGGAATCCGTCCAGGTACGGAGGGATGGGACCCAAGGGCCAAAAGCTGGTGGTATGGGCATGGGGGAACGCTGAACCCGGAGACAGGGGACTGTGTTTACCGGGGCAAAATAATTAAACCCACCCAAGCCCTTATTGACGCAATGAGGGATGCTCAAGAGGGGAAGATCAAGTTCAACAGAGAGAACGACGCGCTGACAAAAGCCCTCGGGAATCCTGAACACGGAGGACGTGTACGAGGCATGGGGCACATTCCGTGGAAAATAGGGTTCCCCCAGAACGATGACCCGTATGGTTACAGAAGGCGGAAGAGAAAGATGGATCGGGAAGCAGATGTTGTGGCGCGGTTGGCATCGGAAATGGATGTGATGAAGAAAACCGTGAGTGTACTAGTAGCCGAACGAGATGCAGCTCGGGCGCAGCATGAAGATCATCCAGCGGATCTCAGAAGCCAGCAGCGGAGAAGCAGTGTGGCTTCCACGGAGGCCCCACCGGCTGGTGCAGATGCACCGACGATCGAAATTACTGCACCGGAGCCTCTGGTGGTCGAAATTACTGCACCGGAGCCTCTGGTGGTCGAAATTACTGCACCGGAGCCTCCTCGCTACCCCGTGGACGATATAAAGGAGATGAAAGAATGTCATCTGTATTATCCTATCGGGAACATGTCCATGAAGGTAGCCATCGGCAGTGCTTTACCATGTTTACCTGGAGCACTCCACCACAACACCCCCATTCAAGATGGCTATGCTCGTGTCACGGTGGAGGACATAGTCCAAGGGTTTGAGGACCTGGAGATTGACATTGCTACACCTGAAGGGGAGAAAAGACTTGGAGATGTCAAGCGCCATTTCATTCTATGGCAAAAGAAGTTTATCAAGTTTCCAGGCGAGGCGCCAAGGACAACAAGTCCACCCCCCTACGGTGGTGGCGGTTCACCTACACCTCCGTCACGTCAGCCGACGCCCCCCAGTCCACAACGTCCGGCGGGTGATCAGACGCCGCCCCCCAGTCCTCGTCCGGCGGGTGATCAGACGCCGCCCCCCAATCCACCTCCGGCAAAGAAGCAGAAGCAGTCCTGGATTATTAACCCGGACCCTTATGTACCTAAGACCACAAAGGTACCGGAGCCATCATTGAAGCCTCTCCCCACAAGGCCTTGGGAACGTAGTGCCGAGGAAACTACCGCGGCCGCGGCTGCTGATCATGAGAAATGGAAGGCGGACTGCAAGAAGAAAAGAGAGCCCGAGCCCAAGCCAGTATTTTCTGATGAGCAAAAGAAGTGGGCTAAGTCATTTTTGAGCACACCGTCCCAAGCCACGAAGAATCTGCCTGACGACTATGCACGTGAACTTCGTAGGCAGGCACTCATGTTGAAGGAGAAGAAAGAGCGGGCGGAGAACCAGGAGAACAAAGCCTTGGAGGAGGCCGAGAAAACGGAATTAGAAAGTAAAAAAAGCGGGAAACGAGTTGCCCAGCTCGGGGAACAAAGTAAACAATCGATTGCCCCGCTTATAGTGAAAGCCGCCGGTCCGGATGACCCCGATATCATAGCAGCTGCGGCAGCACATGGATTGACTGTAACGAGTGCCAGAGAACAAGTGGCCAACTTAGGTATTACTCTTCGTGAACTGTTAGGCCTTGATGAGGCGCCAGTGAAGGAGGTAGTAATTACATATGTGAAGAATGGGCCTCTCGTCGAGCCTGCGCAGGAACAGGATCTACCTCCACAAATGAAAGGTCTGCTGAAATGGTACAAGGGTTACATAAAAAATAAAAACGCCAAAGAATATATTTATGCGGAAGTTAGATATGAGCATCACTTCAAACATTACTATGTACAAATTCATCTGAGTGAATTGTTCCAGCTTTTCAATCTGCGCGAGCTCGACAAATCTATCATCAGTTGCTACGTTCTGTAAGTGATTTATTTCTACCCCATCTCGTTCATATTGCCTGCACTATATATATGTCCTAACTATATTGTTGTGTCCGCTATTATACATGCAGAATGAAGATTAAGGAATGCAGAGTAAGGAACATCCATGATGTTGGGTTCATTGACCCACACATCGTTAATGGATATGTGTTGGAGCATCACCCCGCCGACATGGAGGCAGACCTGTGGCAGTTTCTTACAAAGCAGGAACTCAAAAGTGATATTCTATTTCCTTACCATTTTGGGTGAGTGTTTCTGTCTTGAGCACATTCTCTTTTGTTTACTCCATGCATGGTATGTGGCCGGCTAATCGATGAGTTATGCATGACGTACTGTGCATGTATCGTGTCCGTAGGTTCCACTGGATTCTGCTAGTAATTAAAGTTGACACCTCAGAATGTCTCGTCCACGACTCTCTGAATAAGGATCCAAAGCTTTGGGTCGACATGAGAAGAATGCTGCAGAAGTAATTATTTTCATTCATTTGCGCTCTATATCGATCGGCCTATTTCGTTCATTTCCTAATATCAAGTAACTAATAACTCTCTTGTTCATTTAATTTTCTTTGCCTCGTAGGGTTTGGAGACGGTTCGTAGATACAAAGGTCGGTGAATTCAAAAAAGAGCTAGAATTCAAAAGGGCAAAGGCTAAGAATGGTGAGGATATTCAGCCAGCGGGGACCAATCTATGTGCATACTATGTCTGTGAGATGATCCGGAGATACACCTCTGAGCGGGTTCCGAGTGATACCAATGCTCAGAGGAATAACCTCCGGATGATGCTTAGTCCAGAAGCTCGCTTCCGACCACTTCAAGAGGAACTAGCTGGATGGTTCAGGAGGGAAGTCCTCCATCCTAAAGGAGAACACCATTACGAGGACGTAGAACTTTATATGCATTAAATTATGTATGGAAACTTGTTCAAAATTGTATATGGTCATCCGATGATATTGAATATATATTGTATATTCCTCTTGAATTCTTTTTGGTTCTAATTTCAAATTTGTTTGAAATTGTACATTCATATGCATGTATGTAGTACCGTAGAATATGTGAAACTCCTTCAAAATTAAAATAAAGCACAAAAAAAATAAAACAATACAAATTAAACAGAAAACTGGTTTAAGGGGAGGGGGGGGCTAAAACCCTAAACCTGTGGCGGCCTTTAGTCGCGGTTGGCCAGAAGAACCGCGACTAAAGGTCCTCCGCCCCGACGGCCACCTGGCGCCCACGTGGACGGGCCTTTAGTCGCGGTTCTTAAGCAACCGCGACTAAAGGGTGGGGCCTTTAGTCGCGCCCGTTCGGTCGCAGTTGCGCAACCGCGACTAATGGCAGTTGCGAACCGCGACCAAAGGCCCTTTTTCCACCAGTGAGTGCAACTAAAATATAAGGCAGCGGCAGTACTACTATTTTATTTATATGTAGTTTATCTTTATTACACATCAAAAAGTAAAGTTTTATGTTGCCTCAGATATTACACACATGGACCGGATGCTACTTATTTTGTTCATCTACATTCAACAAATAATAACATAGACCAAGTATGTCGTTCATTTGAATAATATTCCACTCAATCTCCACTCCAATCTTGTAACGCAAAGAACGCCTAATGAGGAAGGTGGGTGCGTTTATAATATTTTATAACATATTCCTCACTACATTGTCACATATGACATGCATAATATATAATACTCTCTCCGTAAAGAAATATAAGAGCGTTTATGTCACTAAAGTAGTGATCTAAATGCTTTTATATTTCTTTACAGAGGAAGTATTTTCTAACATATACATAAGTACGCACCAAGCATGGAGGCGTGGGAGGCACGGTGGGCAGCAGGGCAAAGCAACCCTGGCACTAACACAACTATGACTACAGGGTATACGACTGCAAGCGTCGGCGCAGGAGACCTAGCGTCCCACGACAAGGTGGCATTGAAGAGAAGATAATGAGAGCGCACCGCAGCGTGGAGACGGTGTGCGACTGGGCCTATTGGAGAGGCCTCCACGGATCCGGCCGGAGGTAGAGGAGGGAGAACAGGGAGGACCATGAGAGGGAAGGACTCGACGGCGATAAAGGGTATGGTTGAGACGGAAAGTGCGCGATGGTTACAACAGGTCACATAAAGAAGAACAATGACTGGCAGGAAAACCAAAATGGCAGATTTAAGTAGACTATCTAGACTGGTCAATGATTACCACCGGCCCATTGTGATCATTGGCTATTTTGAAATCAACCTATATTAACCGTCAAGCCGAGCCAAAATATTCATATCACTAAGAGCATGGTCAATAATATTACCAGCTCATGGCAATATGGAACTGCCATGTCACATATAGCCATCATCTACAGGTACTCGGACAATAATATGGGCTATAAGGTTGGCTACTACATTATTACCTTTTTCATCTTCTCTCTATATCTTTCTTCACATTTACTGTATTTGTCTAGGAATACGTATATAGTTAGGTTCTTGCATGAGAGCACCCATTTCCCTTACTTTTTCACATCTATCACTTCCACATAGGCAAAAGTACCATGTAAACGGGCTATAAGCCCATTATTGTTCTTGATATAATGCCTCCTCGGAGGCCACTTAGTGTTATAAGGCTAATCACTATTGCCTAGTCAAGGGCCGACCAATTTTTAAGGGTTAGTGTTATTCGGATATATAGTAATAGGCGTTGAATTCATGCTTGACAGATGTCCGGATAACCACAAACCTCCCCTAGTCTGATGCCAGCACGGGCATCTAGACGGGTCTAGACCAATTTGATGACGAGCATTGGATGGCTTGGACCGTCCAATCTAAACATTTGCGTGTAATTTGGTGATCCGCGTCGGTTTTTCCCTAACATACTCCCTTTTGTCCTCAAATAAGTGTATGCTTAATATTCAATTTTTTGTCCACAAAAAATGTACTTCTATCTTCCCAATGCAATTTCAAGTAGAAATATGCTTCTCTCTCATCACATGAGAATCAAGACCAATAACATTCAACACATGGTCTCCTCACTTGCTACACGCACTTCGGCTGGTCACAATAGGGAGTATCATATACTACTATAATGCATATCATACTAGTGTATGATATCACCTCCACAATGTATAGTGTCATAACTTAACTTGATATCATAGTGACCTCATTTATTGCCATCGATGACATATACTAGTACATCATTTAATATGACTAGCAAAAGCGCCTGTGCATTGCAACAGGAGAAAAAAATTTATAATCTCCAATGCCCATGAGCACATTTTGCTGCAATACCAAGGTACATTATCACTACTAATTTCGTGAAATCACGAACAACTTTTGAAATCATGACCATTTTTAAAACTCCTACACATATTTGAAATCATGATCATTTTTCAAATTCATGAACACTTTTACAACTTCTCGAACATTTTCTAAAATTAAGAACATCTTTTAATTCATGAACATTTTGTACTATTTGCAAACATTTTTTTAAAATTGTGAATTTTTTTAACAGTTTTCTTGAATCTGCGATCATTTCTAGAATTGACGAACATTTTTTTGAATATTGGTGGAACCATTTTTTAAATTTACGAACATTTTGTCGATTTAACAAACATTTTTTATTTAACAAACTTTTTTTGAAATGCATCATCATTTTTTGAATCGACGAATATTTAATGAATGAATAAACTATTTTGTAAGTCACGAGCAGTTTTCGAATTTTTAGGATATTTTTTCATTCCTGAATATTTTCTGAATAGGCGATTTTTTTAATTTCATTAAAAAATTAATACACGAACTTTTGAAAGAATCATGAATAATTTTTGATTTCCCGAACATTTCTTTTCAAAATTGCAAAGCATTTTTTGAATAAGCAAACATTTTATTACAAAATCATGATCATTTTTTGAATTTACAAACAATTTATGATTTACTAATTATTTTATTTCAAACTTCTCATTTTATTAGTTTTTAGCCTTTTTTGAAGTACCAATTTATTTAATGTAGAAAAAAAACGAAAATAAAAGTAAAAACGAAATTCAAAAAAAGGCCGCCCAGAGATGGGCCAGCCCAAATGGGTGCACTGCAGCTTCTCCTGGTGCGTAGAGCGCGGTATAGGAGGTCCCTACTGCATGTGCCGGCCCAAGGGGGGTATCCCTGTGTGAAACGGTTTTTTTTTTAACTTATGTGTTATTGGTGGGTAATAATTTGCAAGTTTAGGGGCAATTTTCATGACATACCAATAGAAGCGATAGTCATTTTATTATTAGGTATAGATCTTGTATCATATTGTGATACTTAATTCTTTGTTTCCTTATTTAACTGTGTGCTACCTCAGTGAAAATTCCTAATTGGCATACATGATACTATCTATGATATTTGTATGATAACCAGACTTAGTTTATTGAAATTAGGATAATTAAATATGAGAGAGATAATGGCTTGCACCTTTCCAAAGCATTTTCTACCGAGTCCATAAATTGTCTTCAAATTTCCATATGTACACTTATTTAAGGACGGAGGGAGTATGCTTCCAACAAAGTATTTAATTATTCTATCTCTTGCGGTCAATACGTGTTGCTACGTATAAAAGCGTTAGGTGGTAGGCTATGGTGTGATATTATCATTGTCTGGTAGGTCAATTTATAAAAAAAAAACCATGTTTTGTGGCTCTGTGCTTGGTACTCCTCTCTTACGTTAGAGGCTATATACGAGCACTTGACAGTCCTTTAAATAAGCGATGCACTTTCTTCTGATAGGTTTAGAAATAATTCAATGGTGGCGCAATGCCAAGAAACCACGTGACACCTTTTTAATATTCGAATATCATTAACACGGAGAAACTAAAAAAAACTAATCCAACCGTAAAGAAATATAACAACATTTAGAACACTAAAATAGTGATCTAAACACTCTTGTATTTCCTCATAGAGGGAGTATGTCACATCTTTTTAATACACGGTCACTATCTGCATCATCATAATCGGTATTGCTCGAACAAAGGAAAAAATACATGAAACAACGAAACATGCGTGTAGGGCTGAGCCAAACCAACTCGGCTCGACTGCATTGTTAAGATAACAAGTTAGCTTGACTCGACTCATTAACATAACGAGTTTAGCTTCAAACTTGGCTCGACTGTGTAGCTCGCGTGTTAGCTCGTTTAACTTACTAAGCTTGTTATAAATGTGAATAACAAAATATACTTATTATTGTACAGTTAATGTATAAAAATATATTTTAGTCACCTATTTTTCTTCACAAATCAGAATGATCAATAATTTTCACTAGAGGACACTTGCTGCACTCCATAAATGATAACAATCACAACTATATTGGTACTTATCTCATTTCCCTTCTAATCACCATGCTTAACAAGCTAAATAAGCAACTAGTTAGCTCAGCTCTTTAAACTCGATGTTAATGACCTCATATTAAAATTTGGTTCGTCTTGTTAATTATTGAGTTCGAGGCAAGTCGAGCCGATCATATGTTTAGCTCGCGAGCTTCGAGTTTAAGTTCCAACCCGATGTGTGTGCGTGTGTGGTAGTCATCCCGTCTTCGGAGTTAGGAGAAGACAGGAGGAAAGAAGCGTAAAAGGGGGAGTGCGGCGAATCTGCACCCGGGCTCAGCTGCACCCGCGCTCACGGAAAAAATAAAAAAATACTAAAAAATTCAAAAAATTCCAAAAAAAATTGTGTGGTAGATAATTTGATGCATGGGGTTCGATCCAAATTTCAACTCATTTGAACATTTGAGTAGCTCTGGGCAAAAAAGACAAAATCGAGGTCTGTAAGACAGTTTACTGTTCAGGAACTGTTTTGACCCGATTTGTCTTTTTTGCCCAGAATTGCTCAGATGTCCAAATGAGATGAAATTTGGAGCGGACCTTACGCATCAAATGATCTACCACACAATTTTTTGTTGGAATTTTTGGAATTTTTCTAGTATTTGTTTTGAATTTGTTTTCTGAGTGGGTGCAGCTGAGCCCGTGCTCAGATGCAGATTTTCGAAAAGGGGGGGTACTTATATTATGAGGGTTAACTGGTTGGTGGACTGGATTGATTGGAGATTAGGGACATGTGAGTGAAAGCAATGGGGAGGTTGCCCACCACGTACGCACCGACGGGAATGAGGCCCCATTTGCCATGCGTCGCCTGGAAACGGGGGATGCAAGTGTGACGTCGCAACCACCCCCAGCACCACCAACAAACGAACAAAACCCAAAGCGTACGTACGTGCTGCCCTCTTGCGCTAGCAGCCTTCTCTTTTTTGGATTGGAACATGCCCTCTCAATTGATTAAGACGTGTGGTACGATCTGTGGTCACCTTGGCTCAGTTCACTCTCCCTTTTGTGGTAAGAGAGTATGTACATTCAAATCCAAAAAACCAATACAAACAAGTCAAATCTTTAAAGAAACAAATAGAAATAAAGGTTACTAACGGATCAAGGGGAGTTTGTCGTCATCTCCGGCCTGCGCAAGCCCATGGCACATAATAAGCGTAGCTTGATGCCATACCAACTCTAAAATCACGAGAGCGGGCTAGAGAGTCATGGTGACCACAACTGGATAGTGACCCGAACATTGCAAGGAGACGCCATCGACAACATGATCCCAAGCAAACACCGTTGACACGTAGAAGAAGGCAACCCCACGCCACTGATTGGAAGCGCTTCTACGGGATCTCATTGACAAGACCGCTTGCGCCACCACAACCGAAGAGGGAGAATCCTTGGGCAATGTCGGAGCTGAACTTGGCAAATAGGCATAGCTGTATAATAGAGTAATAGTACTATGTATAACAAATTCACCAATCTTGGTGCTCCATAAAATTTAGAAGAAAATAATAAATTGTTTTGTGCAATACTCCACCATGCTTTTGATGCAACAAGGACGGCCTAACCGAAAAATAAAATAAGAAGCTAGTGTCACCTATACCAGATTAAGTAGGTAATCAATCATTCATGTGAGCATACTGCAAAATGGAAGGAGAATTATCTGTGATAGCGAGCCTGCCTATACCTACCTGCCTCCACCCATAGCGTTTAGCAGCATGGACTAATTTTTTACTAACGTAGGATGTACGAGGGCACCATCATGGCCATGAAAAAGCATGAGGCAGACTTAATTACGGAATAGTGTTTCGCAACAACACAATCATAGATGTGAATGAAGCTCTAGCACGCATATATAGCACGCAACTTCACGTACCTAACGCATATCAGGGACATACGATTTGCATATTTATCAATTTATGCAACCACAGGACTAACGACATCAAAATCAAATGAATAAAAATGTAACCGCGCGGAATTTTCTTTCTTTTCGGGAAAAACATATGCTCTTACAAATAATGCACACAGATCAATATGGTTGAATGATTCTAAGATCCAGTAAGAATGGCCCTCCTTTTGAAAACCAGTTAGAAGGCCATTTCTTTATCCCCAATACTAATCCAATCTACTCCATTGACCCCGACAGGTTGGGGAATCAGACACAACACAAGATTCTGGCTTGGAAGTTGAGGGAGAAGATGGCAAGGAAGCACCAGGCGGAGCTCCACGGCGTGAATTCTAGTTGCTCATACGCCGGCGCTGGATAATTCGTCCCCAGAACCACCCACTGCGGAATCTGCAAGACAAAATTACCACGAATCATGTATATCTATACCAATATAAAAAGACTCAAAGGAGCAGATCCAATTAATTTCGGCCATCAAATCATGTCAATCCAACGACTTACATTGCTCCAATGGTGAGCTCTCAACATGTCAAGCGTGCAATTGATAGCATACCAAATATGAACATCTATGTTAATCTCATAATTAACACATAATTGATATCCTACCTAATATCAACGTGCAATTGATTTTCTCTCTAATATCAACGTGCAGTTGATTTTCTCTCTAATATCAACGTGCATTGCACGTGCTCATTTACTAGTTGGTAGATAGAGATAGAAGCTTTCTCCAACCGTATACGTACATCTAGAAGCCCAGCTCTGTGCTAAACCCATGCGTCCCGGGCTCGGCCCTTTTGTTTTTTAATATTCAAAAATAAACGAGAGTGGTCAGATCGAACTAATTACCCCTTTCATATCGGCCTGTACAAGTAATCAACCAGGACATCCCTGCCCCGGGTGTGCCAACTATTATTTTTGGTCTTCTTGGGCTAAAAACTCGTGTGACCAACCTCTTTTTTTGGGGGAAGTAAAAGGAAGATTGCAGTGGAACCTAAGACCTCAGGTTTGAGGGAAGCTATCCTAACCAATTGAGCCGGCGATTGTTCACAAACAAAACACGGCGCAAAATTTAAACTGCTCATATAGTGGTAGATCCGGGGTTTTTTTCAAAATTTTCAAAAATTCTTCAAAAAATGTGAACAAATTTTCATAAAGATGCGATTAATGTTTGAATATCATGAACAAATTTCGAAATTTGAACAGATTTTTGAAAAAGTGAACAAACAAATTGAAAATCATGAATACAAATTTGAAACTCTGAACAGTTATTGAGAATTTTTATATGGTGAAACATTATTAAATATATATTGAACATTATGATATACACTAAAAATATTTAAATACACATTGAAATTTTTTATGATATACTCTAAACAATATTTAAATATACATTGAATATTTTTTGATATATGTTGAACAATATTTAAATACACATTGAAAATTTTCGTGATATAGGCTGAACAAATTTTGAATTGTGAACAAATATTTAAAAAGTGAACAAACTTTGAAACCGTGAACAACTTTTGAAATCATGAAAAATGGAATCTCGTGCATTTTTTACCACAAAGGATAAAAATAAAAACAAAAAGGGATAAAAAAAGATAAGCAAAAAATAAATAGAAGCAGAAAAAACAGCGAAAAAAAGAAAATCAGCAAAGGGAAAAAACAGAAAGAGTTTAAAGTGGGCCGCCCACTATGCCCTCTCGCTCGCGCGCTTCAGTGAAAGTGTAGCGGCTGGACGCATGCGGGCATCAAATATGGTTCGCGAACAAAAAGACAATGCCTTGCTTTTGTTAGGTCTTATCTGGCCGGTTTTTGTACTTCTTTTTTTCTCTGTCTAATTATTTTTTCATTTGCTTTTACATTTTTAATTCACAATATTTTTTTCTAAAATCCAGAACTTTCCTTAAATTCCTGAACTACTTTTCAAATCCATGTATAATTTCTTAAAATAGGGCACATTTTTCAAATACATGAATGTTTTCCCAATCCACAAACTTGTCTTAATTTTTACAATTTTTTCAAAACCCGTGAACTTTTTAAAAATTCTTCACATTTTTTCAAATCTGTGTTTAAAAAAATCTATGAAATTTTCCAGTTTTCATGATATTTTTCAAATGCCATGAAATTTTCAAAATTTTAAACTTTGGTGAAATTCGTGAACTTATTTTCAAATCTTATGATATTTTTCAAATTCAAGAACTTTTTAAACTCGGTGAAAAAATTTCAGATTCACGAACTTTTTTCAAATCTGTAATCTTTTTTCAAGTTCATGAACCTTCTTCAAATTCATCATTTTATAAATCTGTGAATTTTTTGGCAGATCCACGTTGCTTCTCGACATCCCTTAAATGGCCAAAAACATTTCTTGGCCTTTTATGACCAATTCAAAGCACCATGATAAGTTGTTTGAGTTTTCGACAATTCTTACTTTTTCAAGAGTTTTCTCGGTGAAAAATGATCGATAAATGGTTGGACGTGACGCAACTTGCATATGGTGTCGAAATTCGTTCAAACCTGGCATGGTTGCCTAACATGGGCATGCACACAAGCTTGCAAAAGTTTGAGTCATTTCAAGCATGTCGAAAAATAGACCATGTTCAACGAAGGGTGTTGGGGTAGGCCAGAAGGGTCCATTTGAGAGCGCCTTTTTGGGCATCCGTCAAATGACCACATTTTTTTTCATGAGCTTATATGATCAATTAAAGGCACCATGCCAAGTTGTTTGATTTTTTAACCATTCTAGCATTTTGTGGAGTTTTCTCGGTGAAAAATGGCTAATAATGGCGGGACGTGACGCAACTTGCATACAATGTTGGCATTCGTTTAAACCTGTCATGAATACCTACCATGGGTATGCCCACAAGTTGTGAAAAGTTGGGCTTATTTCATACATGTCTGAAAATAGACAATGTTCAACAGAGTGTATTCGAGTAGGCGAGAAGGGTCAGTTTGGGAGCACTTCATTTCTCAACATCCCTAACAGGCCCTAATTTTTTCCATTGTCTTGTATGACCAATTCAAGGAACCATGACAAGTTGTTTGAGTTTTCGACAATTTTTTTATTTTCTAAAGTTTTCTAAGTGAAAAATGGCCGATAAATGGCCGGACGTGGCGCAACTTGCATACAATGTCGAAGTTCATACAACCTGCCATGGATGCCTACCATGGGCATGCGCATGTGCTGGCAAAAGTTTGGGTTAGTCCATGCATGTTCAAAAATAGACCATGTTCAATGAAGGGTGTTCGGTAGCCAGAACGTCCGTTTGAGAGTGGTTTTTTTTGGCATACATCAAATGACCCCACATTTTTTCATGAGCTTATATGATCAATTCAAGGCACCATGCCAATTTGTTCATGTTTCAACAAATCTAGCATTTTCTGGAGTTTTGTCGGTGAAAAAGGGCGGATAAATGGCCGGACCTGACATGGATGCTTACCATGGGCATGCCCACCTGCTAGCGAAAGTTGGGTCATTTCATGCATGTTCACAAATAGACCATGTTCAACATAAGGTGTTCGGGTAGACGAGAAGGGTCCATTTAAGAGATCTTTTTTTCAGCAGCCGTTGCATGACCCCAATTATTTTCCATGAGCTTATATTACCAACTCAAGGCACCGTACCAAAGTTGTTTGAGTTTTCGACTACTCTTGCGTTCTCTGGAGTTTTCTCAGTGAAAAAGGGTTGATAAATGGCCGAAGATGTCGCAACATGCAAACGGTGTAGGAAGTCGTTCAGACCTAGCATGGATGCATCATGTGTACGTGTCATGCTTCTGAAAGAAGTTGTGGTCATTTATCTATAGCCCAAAGAAAGCACCAATTTAGAGGAGTGTGCCAGACTAGGTCATACAAGTGCATTCACGAGCATGTCATTTTTCCTAATTTGAATGGTTCTACTATTTGTAATTTCTGTCATATCAATCACCATGAACATTTTGTTAATCACTAACCATTTATTGAAATTTGTCAACAATTTTAAATATTTAAATTATGAATGAAAATTTTCCAAGTTTGAACACCTTTTCTAAAATTGTTAACAAATTCCTAAAAATTGATGAAAATTTGAACACAAATTGTAAAGCATGTACTTTTACAAAAATTTACTAACTTTTTTTGAAACGCAAACATTTTTTAAATTTGTGAACAATTTTTCTGAAAACATGACTATTATTTTAATTTGCAGAATGTTTTTAAAATTTGTAAACAATATTTGAAAAGAAGAACATTTTCTGGTATCCCAAACAATTTTCCAATTTCTTGTACAAGTTTCAAAAAGAATAATAAAGTTCAAAAAGGAGAAAATAAATTAATGAAATAAGAGAAAAAAATGAGAAAACATGGATGCTGGTCCAACTTGAGACAACATCTCCCATCGAGCGCCTGTTGATTTTATTTTATGTTTGTGCGTCAAATTGTCGCTGTTTGGCACAGACCCAATTGACGCGAGTTAACATAGGCCAACCCATTTTAATCTATTGATGCCTCTATAGATGTCAGATTTGGGAACCTTCTAGATGGCTTCAGGCTGGTTTTTACCACTTTCGAAACCTTTTAGAAGGTTCATGGGTCTTTTTTTTTCCTTTTTACTTTTTGTTCATGGGTCTTTTTTTCCTTTTTCCTTTTTCAAAATCATAAAGTTCAAAAAATGTTCAACATATTAATTTATTTATTCATATTTCTCAAAAAAAAATGTAAATATAAAAAATGGTCGCATTTTCAAAATTGTTTATGTTTTTAGAAGTTGTCTGGAATTTTTCAAAAAAAAATCTCATTTTTCAAAATTTGTTCAGAGTTTAAAAATGTGTTCCACTTATTGGAAAATTTGTTTGCATTTTTAAAAAATTGAAAAATGTTTGCATTTAAAAGTTGTCACGTTCAAAATTTCAAAAATAAAATTCAACTATGTCGTTGTTCATAGTTCTTAAAACTCCACGGTCCTCTTATGTTACGATACTTTGGTTGTTGTAGTGGTTCGCTCTTGTGAGTTCAACTAAGAGGTTTCGTGTTTGATACCTGCTTCATACAGATTTGGCCCAGTTTACTGCTCGCCGGATTGTACGGCGCGGACAACATATTTTGTAAAAGGACCGTCATGCCCTTTATTATGAAGGGGTATGAAGAGATCTCGTCTGTTGATGTGTTTAAGGGGGTTGTACCGAAGAAGAAGTGCACACCGAATTAGTTGGTCCACCTATCCCTCTCTCTCTCCCTCACTCTTGTGTTGAACTCTAATCATGAGGCTCAAGGATTGGTGCCTCTCCTCCCCCGCTCCCGCGGCGTGCCCTGTGCGTGAATCGCGGAAGCCCTAGTTCTACCTCTAGTGCTCTCCTTCCCTCCCCTAGTCTTGTCTTTCTGCTCGCCGCCACCGAGGGCGTTCGCTGGGCAAAGACCGTGACAGGGTTCATCGAGGCCATTGGGAGAACGTAGAACGGCCGCGGACAAATTGGGACAAAGAGCAAAGCATTTTGCGCGTGGTGGAGGCGAGTGATGGTGGTGGTGCCATCTATGTGGATCTAGCCAAACTGACATTTTTCATGGGTCGGCTAACGCGCACACATGGCCAACACGTGACTAAATGGGTCGTTCCTTGCCCGTGGCATGCCGTGTGCCATGCTCGCCCATTGAGACGAGGCTCGTGGGCCGGCAAGACACGACCCTTTTTGTAGCTTTTTTTTGGCAAAAATTAGCCCCAAAGGCAAAAAAATGGCCAAAACAGCACAAAAGGCCAAAAAGCAAGTGGGCCAGCTGGCACATGTATCTAGCCGGGTCGGCCCTTTTACCATGTGTGTCTTGCTTGTCCGATGATGCCGAGCCCACATGTCGGCTGGCACGAACCAGCTCAGCGTGCTTGTCGATCGCATCCTGCAGGCTATTTGCCATCGTCAGCCTGGTGTCGTCGTCAGGTTGTGCGACGGCCTTTTGCCATCGTGGCTCTTTGGGCAGTCAAAGCCCAGGAATGCACCACTCGATGCTGGGTGTGCAGCCCGCCAGTTTGGCCGTACGCAAATGGTGCTGGGGCGTGTGTAGCGCCGGCTTGGCCGCATGCAAATAGTGCCGGTTTCAACATCAGGCCTACAACACGCCGAGTCGGGCGCACACGCGCGACTGATGAGCCCAAGCCCACGAGCTGTTGCATCGAAGCAAGGCGAAGGACCCGGGTACGGACCCAAATGCGATTAAGACAGGTGGGTCAGAAGGAGGTTGTGTACAAGTCTGACCGCACGGACAAATGGTTACTATGATCGAGCGGTAGTTACCCGAATTGTCAATGTATTCATGCTACCTTGAATCACATGACAAACCTTATAAAACAATGTTGCCAATTGTCATCACATAATGGCTGCTAGGAAATAAATTACGTAATGATTCAATAAATGTAGTGAAGAGGCATGGCCAACGGCATGTTGGTTCCTCGTTTATCATCTTCGTCATTGCTCTCTTTTTCGTTCCTCTTCCTCCTCAATGATCCTTTGCACGTCTCTGACCTTTGGCGAGGT
This sequence comes from Triticum aestivum, assembly GCF_018294505.1. Classification (NCBI taxonomy): domain Eukaryota; kingdom Viridiplantae; phylum Streptophyta; class Magnoliopsida; order Poales; family Poaceae; genus Triticum; species Triticum aestivum. Next base: position 13,312,541 of record NC_057806.1, on the reverse strand, counting down.
TTCTTGATTTATTCATGCTAATGGCCTCTAGCTAGGGATGATTTATACTATGAACATTTGCTAGTCATGCTGCCCATAACGCTGCTTAACTTCATGGCTACGGTTTCAAATAGTTCACTTAAATTCCATACTGCACTAGGTCTCTGCGCCAATGACGCAACGGGTCATCTAGTTATGTGTACAACATAGGTAATTGGAGTAAGCAAAATGACACTCGGGTCCGGATGCACGTGCGATAAAGACCAGTAGCTAAAAAGGCTTGGACCTAACTGATTTCTCGGTTGCATCAGGACCATATGTACAATGTACTCGGCACAGAGGGACACCCTTCCACAGAGCAACACTATCATTTTATTGCCTTTGTTGCTCCACTGCTTTCCCCTTGACACCCAAATGAGAGACTCTCGGATAGCCCCCTTGGCGCCACCATCAGGTCCCACTGCCTAGAGAATGTAACATGCACGTACCGTACCCCTCGACCCAAAGCATGTCAACCGACCAGGGGCCATATGGCAAGAGCCCCACACAAAAAGTAGAACAAACAAGTCAAGCGAGCGGCCAAAAAGGCAAGAAAATTATGAACATCATGTGTACAATTATGTAATTTTGTTGAATTTCCTTCGTTCGTTGTTAGGGCATGACTAATTGGGCTATAACCCTTCTATACTGAGTATAATTACTATACTTTTCCTCTATTCACCGCGTCAAACAAATTGGCTTAAATTGTGTTTTTTTCTTTAGCTCTTGATGGTCTCACTTCTATAGAGAGAAACTAAATAAAAGAGATAATCTACACTCTTGGCATAGACCTCTCTTACCTCCAAACTGTGGACATGATTTAATTCTTTATCAAGACGTCTGACCCTTCCTGGACCAAGCTTGTGTCTAAGTGCGGGTGATACAAAAAATACTTGCCATGATCAAGAGTTAGTAAGCCTTTGCTATTTATCCATTTTAATTACATCATTAAATAGAGACCCTTTTGGATTTTTTTCATCCCTCTTTATTAGCTTGCCCGCTGATTCTTGGTATTCCCATATGTATTCTTATTCATGGTAATGCCCTTTGGGGATAAGTCATAAAACGAATCATTTTAGACGTGTAACTTGCTTAACTTGATGGCTGCAGTTGGTCTCTCCGCCCATGGTGCAATAGGTCATCTAGTGGGAACAAAGAATGAAAGTTTTCGGAGCTGGAGGGTGGGGTGGTGCCTTTTGGGTGGCAGTGGAGGAAGAATTGATTCGCGGGAGCGATAAAGAAATAGAATTGAAGGGGGGGGGGGGGGGCATAGTTAAAACAAGAACCCTAATAATTCCATTACCCTGCAGCGCGTAGACATATCTGTTTCCCTTTCTCTTTTTTCCATTTACATTTTGAATAGATACATTTCTTGCATTGCCCCTGTAGAAGCTAGAAATGCAGCTCTCACCCACCAAGAATTGATTTGCGGGAGCGATAAAGAAACAGACTTGGAGGGGGGGGGGGGGGCATAGTTAAAACAAGAACCCTAATAATTCCATTACCCTGCAGCGCGTACACATATATGTTTCTCTTTCTCTTTTTTCCATTTCCATTTTGAATAGATACATTTCTTGCATTGCCCCTGTAGAAGCCAGAAATGGCAGCTCTCACCCACCAAGGACTTTAGCGGGCTCACCGTTTTTTTCTCCATCCACCTAGCTAATGGAAGTTAAGAAGGCACAATCAGTGCTATTTAGTACTCGGCTTCATGTCAAGTTCCTCTCAACAACATTGTTGCATCACGAAGATGACATGAGAGCATGGCCTACGGGACTGCCGGAGCAAAAGGGTACAGTAGTATGCCGAGGAATATGACGGTGCGAGAATGGCCGAGACAATGGATAAAAGGGCAAGGTGCGACGACATAGTGAGATGGGTGGTGCATTTTGGGGGAGCCTTGCTCCTTATAAAGCTTTGGTTGGTAGGCACACTGATGTAAAATCATTTGTTCTCTGGTAGGTCAAAAATATAGAAAAAAATTATCTTGTTGTGTGGTAGGTCCTCTTATGGGTCGGATGCTATCAAAGCTTTGTCAAACCTTAGAATAAATGGTTAATTGATTAGAAGTAGAAAAAGTGAGAACACTGTATTCAATGTCAAGTTAAATCATGTGTATGAAACTGAATGAGTGGGACTCAATGTGCTCAAAATAAGTTATTGACCGCTGACTATAGCCTAGATAATCTTGGGAGTTGAAATTCCATTACTTTAATCCTTTTTTCCATTTTCTATGCGCTAGGAGACAAACCAAAAGCTTGGTTCGTTGCTAAGGATTTCTACCTTAACTTGTACATTTCCAGTGTACAAAGTCGGTTCAAATGGTGCTTTAAACCAGTTTTAGACCACAAAATGGATTGTCTTAGTTTTTAAAACGAGTTAAATTGCTCCTCTGAGCCATGTGTGCAGCCAAGATGAAGATCCATCTTGGCGATGCATTGATAATAAAAAAATTGGTTGAAAATATAACCTGGTAGTTGTGATGTGATTTATAAGATTTCTCCAATAGCACAACGAACCAATTGCTCAACTAAAATTATAGCTTAATAGTTGGAAGCTCTAGGGAGAAGGGACTGTAAATATAAATTTTGAGTGAACTCGGCCGATCAGATATAGAAAAAACTTCGAGCATCGGTGAAGACAACAAGTTCAAAATGTTCGAAATCCAGAGTAATAAAAAGCCGACAACAGGCAACACATTTATTTTGAGTAGTCACATATGCAGTTTATCCCTGTATAACTAAGGAATGCATTTCCACTCTGAGATGCTCACTTGTGTAGTATTTTCTAACAACCCCGCATGGTGTCCGTGATTTTCTTAGATGCATGGCCCATAGGCTTTCGCTCCTCAATTTTTATTTGTTTTCCAAAACGACGTCGATAGTTCCTGGTGCCTCCTATGCCCGTTTCTATCGGATATATATTTCTAACATGTAGACACAACAAATAATGCATGAAATTGAATTAGACAACTCAAGACAGAAAATAAGGCTATTCATTGTTTGCTTAATGGAAACCTTGCTCCCTATAAATGCATTAGGTGGTAGGCATTGACATGAATCCATATGTCCTCTGGCAGGTAAACAGAAAGTTGTAGTGTATCTCGAGTTCTATGGTACCATCATAAACAGTAAAATTGAAAAAAAAACTAAATAAAAAAAAATCTGAAATTTCGTGACATTGTTTATGACCAAATGTATTACGCTCAAAACAAAACAAAACAAAAATGCTCTGGTCAACAGTGCACACAAGTTTGAGCGGCAACAATTTTATTGTTTTCTGTATGAGCTCCTAGAATTTTATTTGGGCAAAAAAATTGCAAGCACCTACTACAATTGGTCAATAATCAGCCCCACAACCCCCGCAAAAAAAGTCAACCCCACAAAGTTTCACAATTTCTGGATTTTGTTTTACTAATATTTTTTATTTTAGAGTTCACACGGGTACCATGGAGCCCGAGCTACGAAAAACCACTCTCGGCGGGTAAATAGTTTATAATATCTCGAAAATCCATCTCTGCACCCGAGCTCATCTGCACCCACGCTGACAAAAGAAATCAAAACAAATACTAGAAAAATAAAAAAAATCCAATTTTTTTTGCGATAGACAATTTGATGCGTGAGGCCCGTTCCAATTTTCAAATCATTTGAACATCCGAGGAGCTGTTAGCAAAAAACACAAATTGAGGGTCTTTAAAAATGTTTACTGTTCATGTACTGTTTTGGCCCGATTTGTCTTTTTTGCTGAGAGATGCTCAGATATCCAAATGACTTGAAATTTAGAGCAGGTCTCACGCATCAAATTTTCTACCGCACAAAGTTTTTTTGAATTTTTTGTGAATTATCTACGAATTGTTTTCTAACTAGGTGCAGATGAGTCTGGGCACCGAAACTTCCTAGTCATAATATCTTGGTTACTTCGCTGGTCCTTTAGTAGGTCGGACGCTATGAGAACTTCGGCACTCACAAAAGCAAACAGTAGATTTGTTGTTTTGCCAATCTCTAGCATTGGACTGACACAAATCAAGAAAAAAAGATGAGCTCTTGATTATACACGTATTTTACTCCATGTTATTGAGATGTACGAAGCCCAGTTTGTAAAAAAGAGTTATTGACGTCCTAACATGTTACCTGGATGATCTTGGGAGTTGAAATCCCATCGCTTTCAACTTGCCCACTATTTTTCTATTTGCTTGGAGGCAAACCAAGTACTTGGTTTGGTGCTAAGGATTTCCAACTTAATTTCGATATGTGTAGTGCATAGACCACCTTCTGACCACACAAAAGATACTCTTCGGGTTAAAAAACTGGAGTTAAATTACTCTAATGAGCTCTCTGTGCTAAGATCAGCTAGCCACACATTCATTAACAAAACTCATGGAAACTAGAACCTAGCAGTTATCATTTTGTTCCTAATAAAAAATGTAGGCTCAATGGAGCCATCCCGAAGTATAGAAAAATCGCATGAACGCAAGGCTGAGGAACCTGCACCATTTTTTTTTATTATCGAACCATTATTCTCATGGAAAAACTCTTGTTATGTGCTTGGTACTCCTTTGTCAGGTCACAAGCTATGGGCACTTGGACAGTCCTTTAAATAAAAAATGAACTTTCTTTGGTTATCTTTAGAAAGAACTACATTATTACAACTAGTATATACCAAGATCGAGATGCACCTGGCCAACACCTTCATCATTACAAAATTCATGGAGAAACTGGGTCCAGTGGTTGCCGGTCCTTCCCCAGAGGAAAATGAATGTGCTATGTAGAGTCAACATCCCCGAGTAAGACAAAATTGCGAGGCCAAGAAACTAGTGGACACCTTCCAATATATCGCAATTATGTGTACAATTCCTGTTTTAGCGCACGCACATCCACACAACATTTCATCTTGCTCGACGAAATAACAAAATGACACAATATACCATATCGGTGGGCGATGTCAGCCCCTCATGGGGTTTAGGAGAAAGAGCAAGGTGAGAATAGCTAAAGTGCACAGTTAGGTTATCATCGATAAAGCTATTGGATGGTTAATTTGTGACCGAGTGAGTGAATGAATAACAGTGAAGTGGAGTTAACGCCGGATGAGGCCCACCGTGCACCCATGGAACGAGGTCCCATTTATCATGGGATGGCTGGGAACGGGACGGGACAGGATAGTGGTCACGTGACATGATGTCGCTACCGCCACCATCATCGTCACCTTAAGACCATGTGCCACTTATCTTGCTCGGTTAGTTAACACGGGTGGGACCTAGGTGGAATGGTGGCCACCTTGGCCCCCTTTACTCTTCAAACTCTACACTTAGACTTGGTGTCTGTTCGGATGCCCTCTAGCTTCATTGGATCCACAAATCTCGCTTTAATTTCCGGATGCCGACTTCTTCCACGGAAACTGGATCGATGGAAACTGTTCACACCCTCGCTCCAGCTTCTTGTAGGCGCCAGTAGGCCAAACTGCCTGGACAGGCTAGAGTCCAACCGACTCAATAAATAAGGTGGCCATAGGGCCAGTCGGGCGCTGGAGGAAAGTGGCTGGGCTTGGCCCAGTTCAAAGGGAAAGGTAGCGATGTCTCCACATAGCTTCGTCAGGAGAATATAGTACGTCGTGAGAATGGAGAGAAAAGGCAGTGAATCAGGACACATCGCTCGAATCACCTGGTGGTGGCATCATCTCATAAATAAGACCAACTCCAGGATTCCCGATTCTGGCATCGCCAAAATAGACACTCCAGAGTTTTGTTCGTGAAGATCTAGGAAGCGAGCTTCCTGTCCTAGAGCCGGTTACAGCAACTGGGAGCTAGCAGGGTATCAAACAGGCCATACTTTCGTGGCAAGACGAATGGACTTCCATGTGTAACCATACAAGTAATTGACTCGGAGAGTTGTAATGAGGAAGAATCTTAGGGACAAATGGCATAGCTGTATGAAGCAAAAATATGTATAGTGATGAGTCTTCATCAATCTTTGTGCTTCACAATTTATTTACATGAAAAATGTTACTATTGTTGAGTGCCATAGTTGTGTGCCTATGACGCACAAGGGGCCGCTTGCCTAACTGAAAAGAAAATTGTAAGAAGCTAGGGCCAACCGGATTCGATAATCAATCATTCATGTGAGCATTCAACGTACGATATTCAAATCAGAATTATCAGTGAGAACGATCCTACCAACCTGCTTGCATGCACATGGCGTTTATCACTCCTAGATTGAAATTTTACCAATGTACCACCATCATCACCATTTATGAAGAGCATCAAACTGAATTAATTATCCATGGTTGTACTCTATGGTAAAAATCACTGTTTTGACCTATTTAGCAAAGTTTAGCACAATTTGACCCCTTTAGAAAATTTTCGATAAGATTTTCTTTCATGACGCCATTCACCATGACCTCCGGGTTGCATAGGAGATGCCATGGGCCGTGGTGTTTATCCCCTGGTCCAAACGACAAGCTCCATGGTGTTCTGTCCCCCGCTAGAGGCGCCAAGTCTCGCGGAAAAAACGGTCGGGAGGAAACGCCATGGACCATGACATCTCCCCTGCAATAGAAATTCCATGGTAGATGGTGTCACTAAAACGGGTCAGATCAGTAATGTTTTCTTGGAAGGGAGTCAAACCATGCTAAACTTTGGCAAATGTGTCAAAATAGTGATTTTAGCCCCTAGGAGTATCACTTTGTGCTTTCTGAACAACATATATGCATGTGAAGCTGGCTGTATCCTGCAGTAGTGTGCAACCTTTTTGAGATTCTCGGGTGATGGAACCCCACATGACAAGAGGTAATTGGTATCCCGCCCACGAACGAACAACCTAGAATTTTTACTTGAGGGGACACTGGTAGTGAGTAAAATCACCTGCGACGAAGGGAAGCAGTCACATAGAGTGAGGGATCCTTGCAGGCCGGTAGGACAGGACAACCACGACAGGGAAATGGGGACAAATAATGAAGCTTTTCAGAGCACGGGTGCTTCCTTCCATGTGGGAGGGGAGGAAGATTTGATTTGTGGCGGAGCAAGAAAGAAATAGAATTGGAGGTGGGTATAGTTAAGTCAAGAACCCCAATAATTCCATTACCCTGCAACACTTATACATAACTTCTTCCATTTCCCTTCTATTTTCGGTTTCTATTTTGAGTAGCCACATTTTGTGTATTGTCAATGTAGAAAGCAGAAATGTAACTTAGCTCACAAAGGACTTTTAGCTAGCCGCACGATGGTTTTTCTTCCATCCACCTAGCTAATGGAAGTTAAGAAGGTAAAATTAGTGTGACTTAGTGCTCGGCGTCATGATAGGCTCGGTATGGTTGCATCAAGGAGATGGTACGATAGCAAGGCATAGATGACCATGAGAGCAAAAGGGTACAATGGTATGCTGAGGGACATGCCAGGGGATAATGGTCAAGACGATGGAGTAAATAGTGAGATGAGTGCTGAATGTTGTAGTTATGGTGATATATCGGTGATTCCCGGTGCCTCACATGCCTATGTCTATCGGATCCATATCCCTAATGTGCATAGACACAACAAATGATGCACGGATTGTGGTCAGAGTATTCAAAGATAGAAAAGTGAAATGAGAAATAAGATATTCACCACTTGCCTTAGGGATCCTTGCTACTTAGAAAAGCTTTGGTTGGTAAGCATTAACGTAAAATCATTTGTCCTTTGATAGGTAGATAGAGAAAAAAATTCTCTTGTTCTGTGGTTGGTCCTCTGGTGGGTCGGGGACTATGAGAGCTTTGTTAAACATTTGAATAAATGATGAACCGATTCAAAGCAGAAAAAAGCGAGAGCTTTGTATTCAACTCCATGCTTAGTCATGTGTATGGAACTGGGTGTGTGAGATTTAGTGTGTTCAAAATGAGTTATTGAATGCTGAGTATAGCCTAGATAACCTTGCGAGTTAAAATTTCTTCACATTAGTCCTTTGTTTCCATTTTCTATTCGTTGGGAGCCAAATCATAAACTTGGTTCTTCGCTAATTATTTATACCTTAATTTTGACATCTCCAATGTACAAAGTCGGTTCGAACGATGCTTTAAAACATTTTCAGAACACAATGGATGATCTTAGGGTTTTCTTAGAATAGTTAAATTGCTCCGCTGAGCCATGTGTTCAGCCGAGATGAAGGTCCATCTAGCCAATGCATTCATGATTACAAAATTTATGGAAAATAAAACCCAGTATTTGTGACCAGAATTATAAGATTTCTCTAATAGCACAACAAACTGAGTGCCCAAATAAAATTATAGCTTAAAAACTGTAATCTTTAATTAGAGAGAAGGGACTCTAAATATAAATTTTGAGTAAACTCGGGGAATCAGATCTACAAAAAGCTCGAGCAGTCAGTCGAGGCAACAACTTCGAACAGTTTGAAATTAGGATTAAGAAAAAGCAGCCAGCAGGCAACAAGTTTATTTTTAGTCACATTGGTGGTTTTATCCCTCTAAAACTAAGGAATGCACTTCCACTCCGGGACTACCTTACCATGCTCACTCGTGTAGCCATTTCAATCAACCCCGCACGGTGTACATGACTGTTAGAAGCATGGCCCATAACTTCCCAGCACAACTGTCGGTGAACTAACGACATTGCTCGTTCCTGGTGCCTCCTATGCCCGTTTCTATGGGATGTATATTCCAAATATGTAGAGACACAAAAAACAATGCATAACGTTGGATTAGACAACTCTGGACAGAAAATAAGCTATTCAAAGTCTGCATGGTGGAAACCTTGCTCCTTATAAAAGTCTTGCGTGGTAGGCATTGACTGAAGCCATATGTCCTCCGGCAGGTAATAGTTAAATTATCTTGGTTATTTCGCTGGTCCTCTAGTAGGTCAGAGGTTATGAGAACTTTGGAAATCATTAAAACAAACGGTGGATTTCTCCAGCCTATTTCTAGAATTGGACTGATACGAAGCAAAAACAAAAATAAACTCTCGGTTATATACTAATTTTACTACGTTGTATGGAGATGAATGAGTGGAGCCCAGTTCATCAAAAAATGAGTTATTAACTTCCCAATATAGCCTGGATAATCTTTGGAGCTGAAATTCCATGGCTTTCATATTGCCCCCTATTTTTCTATTCGCTTGGAGCCAAACCAAGTACTTGGTTTGGTGCTACGGATTTCTGACTTAGTTTGGATATGTGCAGTGCAAAGACCACCTTCTAACCACACAGTGGATGCTCTTAGGGTTAAAAATACTGGAGTTAAATTACTATACCAAGCTCTGTGCTAAGATCAGGATGCAACTAGCTACACATTCATTATTACAGAAAACGTGGAAAGTACTCCCTCTGTATCAAAATATAATACGTTTTTAGGCAAGTTTAGCCTACAAAAAGTCTCATATTTTGGTATTGATGTAGTAGAATCCAACAGTTATTATTTTGTTCCAATTAAAAACGGCGGCCTAAATGGAGCCATCGTGAAGTATAGAAAAATCGCATGAGTGCAAGGTTGAGAACCCCATGCGTGTCACTTTTTTCATTATCCAACTATTGTTCTCATGAAACAGCCCTTGTTATGTGCTTCGTACTAATTTTCTTTGGTTATCTTTAAAAAGAACTACATTATTGTGCCAACACCTTTATCATCACAAAAGTCATGGAGAAACTGGGTCCAATGGTTGCCACCCCGTGCTCAGAGGAAAATGAATTTGCTAAGTAGAATCAGCGTCCCTGAGTAAGACAACATCGCCTGTTTACCAGGCCAAGGAACCTACAAACACCTTCCCAATATCCAAACACTATCACACGGGAAATCAATATTATGTGGTACAATACTTGTTTTAGCTGACGCACAATCACGCATGCCATTTCGTGTTGCTCGACGAGATAAAAAAAGTCATAATATACCATATCGGTGGGCGGTGTCGTCCCCTCATGAGGTTTAGGAAAAAAATAAAAGGTGAGAAGCAAAAATGAACATTTGAGGTCAGCGTTGATAAAACTATTGATAGACTGGACTTGTTAGATGATTAATTTGTGAGCGAATAAGTGAATGGATGAAAGTGACATCGAGTTAACACCGGTTAAGGACCGCCGGCCGCCGTGCCCCCCGGGAATTAGGCCCCGTTTGCCGTGTGATGGCTGGGAACGGAACGGGACGGAACGTGATATCAGCGGTGTGACGCCAGTGGCAGAGACAGACCTGAGGCAGCAATGGCTATTGCCCCAGGCCTATTGTGCCAACATCTTTATCATCACAAAGTCATGGGGAAACTAGGTCCAATGGTTGCCACCCGGTCCTTAGAGGAAAATGAATTTGCTAAGTAGAATCAGCGTCCCCGAGTAAGACAACATCGTCTGGTTACGAGGCCAAGGAACCTACAAACACCTTCCCAATATCCAAACACTATCACACGGAAAATCGATATTATGTGGTACAATACTTGTTTTTTTTTGCCTTTATTTGGTTGCTTTGACTATGTAGAAATGATAAGGTTTTTAACGATAAAAGTACTTCTTTGTTGCAGGTTATCTACAAATGTACCGGGACTCTTCGTTTATGGTCCTCTCTACAACGCGTGGAGAATCGATGCCTGTTTACGGAGGTGTGTACACGATTGAAGGCTACGGTGAGGGATACTTTTACCCAACATGGGTGGCAACATGATCTAAGGATTGGCCCCCCTCCATATTAGGCGTTATACGGATTCTACATGTGTCATTGTAATTCGCGTTTTTATTTTTATTTTGTGTAAGAGAATTTTATTTGACTGTGTGCATCTTAGTTATGCAGAGGCCGGGTATAATGCTTAAATCTTTTAAGTGATAGAGCGCCTCTTTTCAAAAAAAAAAACTTGTTTTTAGCCGACGCACAATCACACATGCCGTTTCATGTTGCTTGATGAGATTAAAAAATGTCACAATATACCATATCGGTGGGCGGTGTCGTCCCCTCATGAGGTTTACGAAAAAATAAAAGGTGAGAAGCAAAATAAACATTTGAGGTCAGCATTGATAAAACTATTGATAGACTGGACTTATTGGATGATTAATTTGTGAGCGAATAAGTGAATGGATGAAAGTGACATCGAGTTAACACCGGTTGAGGACCACCGGCCGCCGTGTCCCATGGGAATTAGGTCCCGTTTGCCATATGATGGCTGGGAACGGGACGGAACGTGATATCGGCGGTGTGACGCCAGTGGCTATTGCCCCAGGCCTAGTAATAACTTCCCGTGTAATTTCTTCATACAAAGTATACAAAATCACATAAGTTTATTCTCCTTCTGCTACCTCCACCACTGCGCTACGCAAGGGCGAAATGGCCACCATCATCATCACGGACAAACAAAGTCCGCCCAAAGTGAAGCGTATGTATGTCCCCTGTAGAACTGTAAATAGTTAAAAACATCTTGGTTACTTCGCTGGTCCTCTAGTAGGTCGGACTCTATTATGACAACATTGGCACTCATTAAAACAAACAGTAGATTTGTTTAGCTCATCTCTAGGATTGGACTGATACGAAAAAAAAGGTGAGCTCTTGATTATACACTATTTTTACTCCATTTTATGGAGATGTACTAGTGGAGCCAAGTTTGTAAAAGAAGAGTTACTAACGTCCCAACATAACCTGGATGATCTTGGGAGTTGAAATCACATTGCTTTCAACTTGCCACTATTTTTCTATTCGCTAGGAGCCAAACCAAGTACTTGGTTTGGTGCTGAGGATTTCTAAGGTAATTTTGATATGTGTATTGCATAGTCTGCCTTCTGACCACACAACGGATGTTGTTAGGGTTAAAAAACTGGAGTTAAATTACTCTAATGAGCTCTCTGTGCTAAGATCAGCTAGCCACACATTCATTATTACAAAACTCATGAAAACTAGAACCTAGTAGTTATCATTTTGTTCCTAATAAAAAAAATGAAGGCTAAATGGAGCCATCGCGGAGTATAGCAAAATCGCATGAATGCAAGGCTGAGGAATCCCACGCCATTTTTTTCATTATCGAACCATTATTCTCATGAAAAAGAAGTCTTCTTATGTGCTTGGTACACCTTTGTCAGGTCAAAACTCACAAGCTATGGGCACTTGGACAATCCTTTAAATAAACGATGAATTTTCTTTGGTTATCTTTAGAAAGAACTACGTTGTTACAACTAGTATCTACGAAGATCAAGATGCACCTGGCCAACACCTTCATCATTACAAAATTCAGGGAGACACTAGGTCCAGTGGTTGCCAGCCCGTCCTCAGAGGAAAATGAAAGTGCTAAGAAGAATCATCATCCCTGAGTAAGACAACTTTGCCTTGCTGCAAGGCCAAGGAACCTACAAACACCTTCTCAATATCCAAACTCTATCACACGGGAAATCAGAATTATGTGGTACAATACTTGTTTTTACCGCACGCACACCCACACACGCCATTTCATTTTGCTCGATGAAATAATAGAAATGGCAGAACATACAATCGGTACGCGGTGGACATCCCCTCGTGGCCTCATGGGGTTAAGAGAATTCTAATATGCAGAGTAAAAAGGACCGGAGGGAGTACAAGGTGAAAATAACAAAAGTGAATATTTGAGGTTAGCATCGATAAAGCTATTGGTGGACTTGCCTAATTGGATGGTTAATTTGTAACGGAGTGAGTGAATGAACGAAAGTGACGCGGAGTTAATGCCGCCAGCTAAGCCCCGCCACGCCCCCATGGGAACGAGGTCCCGTTTGCCTTGCGATAGCTGGGAACGGGGCGGAAGAGGATAGCGGCCATGTGACGCGACGTCGCAGCGGCCATCATCATCGTCACAGACAAATAAAGTCAGCCCGAAGTGAAGTGTAGGTGCGTGCCCTGTAGCACTCGTACGCTCTTCTTGTTCTGGAACAGCTCGGTTAATTAACACGTGTGGCGGGTGGTCACTTTGGCTCCCTTTAACCTCCCAACACTCCACTAATTTAGCTATTGTTATGAGCTGTCCTAAAGAAAAAAGCTACTACGTATCATTTTGTGTCAAGAGAGATATTTAAAAAAAACTAGAAAACTATAACTAACTGGTTAAAGTAATCTTGTTCAAACATTTTTAACTCGGTGTTATAACGCTTTTGTAAAAGTCATGGATCAGGGGCATGTTGTGGAACTGGAAGCATAGCTATAGAAAGCCAAAGATGTGTGTCTCATTAAAGTCAGAATATCATTTCAGTGGGATATGATATTCCTGTTTTTAGAGAGATGAGTGACTTTATCAATATTTAAGCTCTGGGACTTCTGTCATCCTTCGATGGATTCTATGTGTCTACCCACGGCCACTTTTTTTTGCGGGTACCCGCGGCCACATTGTGCTTAAGAAAATCTTTAAGCTGTGGGACTTCGGTCATCCTTCCATAGATTCTAACTGTCTATCCACGGCCACTTTCTGATGATATATTTTTTATAAGGTATAAGCCATATTTTGTTGACCAAAATTACAAGTCAAAGTTCGACACGGAAAAGAAAATGACCTTGTAGACATAAATGGAGGGATTACAAGCACATAGAAAAGCAAACCGGATTTGGTAAAATCATTCACTCAGGTGATGCGGAATGTACTGCAACCGAGGCGGAATTACGGCAGTGAGCCAGCCTATTTGCCTGCCTGCTGCCTACACACCAATGGCGTTTATTGCCCATGCATCAGTCTTTTGAAGACTATGGCACCAGAACCCATGGCCATGAAACTGCATCGGGCCGACTTAATTAACTCAATCTATATATTTACGAGCACGATTTATTGTTTTCGGAACAACATATATGGGCTCCTTTGGTTCATAGGATTCTTTACACAAATTTTGGATGATTTGAATCACTAATAAGTTTTCCTATGTTGTTTTTTTATTCATAAGATTGAATCTTGTAGGAATTTTTCCTAAGGATTCCTTTGTGCTAAATCCTGTAGGAATTTTAGCATTCACTCAAATCTCTTTGAAAGAGTTCTTATTTTCCTATGATGCATCAAACAAACCAAAATCCTTTAGGATCGATGAGTGTGCTATTCCAATCCTATGTTTTTCTATTTCCACATTTTTAGATTCATGTGAACCAAAGAGGCCCTATATTCATCTGAAGCTAGCTATAGCAGGCAGTAGAGTTCACCTGCGAGATTCTGTTAATAATGGAGCTTTATGTGACAAGCACATGTGAGCACGTGTCATGGAATCTGCAAGCAAAAGTTTCAGAGCATTTGGTCATAGCAGCAGCAAGGGGGCGCGAGCGACACTCCATCTTTCAGCTCAGGGAATGCCGAGAGTGCGTAAAATTATGTGTGAGGGAGGGAGCGACTCGCATGGAGTTAGGGATAATCGGTGGCAGTGGAGAGAACAAACTGCAAAGTGCGAAACGAGACAAAGGCCAAAGCTTTTTCACGGTGGAGTGTGGCGGCGGGGTGCCTTCCGTGCGGCGGTGGAGGAATTGATTCATGTGGAGAGAGAAAGAGAGAGAGAAGGGGGAGGTGGAGTGCAGTTAAAGCAATAGCCCTAATATTTCCATTCTGTTACGGCCCATGGACATAATTGCTTCCGCTTCTTCTTTTCTTTTAACTAGTCACGTTTGCAATATTCTACAAATGAATGTAGACCATGCGGCTCCACTCTAACAGAGCTTTGTAAGCTCGCAAACGTTGTAGCTATTCGGCACTACACTGTAAAATTAATGCGCCTTTGCTTGAAATATGGTGTATAAGCTCACGCCTCTCTATTTTTGTTCTTTGTTTGTGACTGGGACGTGGTCCAAATTGTGGTCCAATGGCAACATAGATAGTTCCCGGTGCATCCTATGCCGGCGTCTGTCGGTTCATTTATACTCCTAATGTGTAGAGAGACAGCAGGAAATGCATGAAGTTGGGTTGCAAAACATCAAAACCAAAATCCAGCTGTTTGGCAGAGACCTTGTTCCTTATAAAAGCCTTGGATTGTAGACATTGACATGGAGCTGTATGTCCTATGGTAGGTAAATGGTTAAAACTACCCCCTTTGTGTGGTTGGTCCTTCGCTATGACAGGTCTGAAGCTATGAGAACATTGTCAATCACAAAAATAAATGTTGACTTTCTTTGGTCTATCTCTAGCATTGGACCGAGGCAACGCAAAAAAAAGAAGATGGGCCCTAGATTAAATGCCAATTTGACTTGGGTGTGTGGATTTGAATGAGTGGAGCCCAGTTTGTAAGATTTTCTGTAGTGGGGTATCATAACAAACATCATACATGTCAACTAGATAATTTGGCTGAGGTAGGATACCATTTATAATGAATAAAGAGAGGGTTCGGCATCATCATATGGTACCATATTATAATAAAACATTTGCTACTATGTATCATACTAAACAATATATGCGATCATCTAAAATACTTAACTTATAATACTATGCAATATGAAGGTAGTATCATGATACTTGTATGATACTACCACTACGAGTAACCTAAAAAATTCAGTTATTGGTACGCGAGGCTTCGGAGTGCTGCATTTCTTCGTCGCATTTCTTCCTGAAGATGTTGCTTGGTACGCGAGGCTTCGGAGTGTCTGGCGGGCGGTGGTTCTTCTCTTCTCCGGTGGGTGCAGCGGGTGTCGGTCATCTTTGCTTAGTTGAGCTGCCGGCGTCGGCATTTGTTTCTTTTTTCTTTCTCTTCTTTTTCTTTTGGGCTTGTTTATGCTGCGGCCCCAACAAGCTGGTTGTATCGGTTGGACGTTGCTTTATAATCTAAAGCGGGGGGAAACCCTTTTTCTTAAAAAACTCAGTTATTGGCTAGCAAGTAAGGCACGATGAAACTTGGGAGCCCAAAATTTCACCACTTTCATCATTTATTTTCATATATTTGTTGCCTAGAGCCAAACAATAAACTTGATTTATTGCTAAGGATTTCTAGCTTAACTTCAAGATTTCAGTGTACAGAGCCCGTTCAAACAAATGCTTTGAACACCTTTCCGAGCATAACGTGGATGATCTTGATCCTTGTTTTTATAGATAAAATTATTCTGTTTAGCTCTCTGTATCAAGTTCGTGTGCACCTAGCCAACACCTTTATTATGGAATAATTCATAGAAAATAAGACCTAATGGTTGATGTTCCTCCCCCTTGTGTCAAGACATCCACGCCCTCCCCCTCATGTCGCCACCGCGGGCGACCAGGGGAAACCCTAGCCGCCGCCGTCGCCTATACTCCCCCGCCTCTTCTTCCCCCTCGCTGCCGGCAGGGGCGGCGGCGTTGCTCCTTTCCCCTTCGCGTGAATAGGCTGGTGTGGGACGACCGTTCGTGAGGAGTCGCCGGACTAGCGCGGGGTGCGGCGACACTGCGTATGGATCCTGGCCGCGGCGAGCGTAGCGCATCAGCTACTGGGGCTTGTGCTTGCGGCGTGGTGCGGCCGCTGCGAGAGAGGCTGGACATGTTGGTCACGTGCATCGCCAGGTTCGGGTCAAATTCTTCTGTATCCGGCGCCCGTACGCCATCGGTCAGCGCATGATGGTGGTATTCGTCACTGAGCAGGTCGGATCTTCATTGATCCGGTGCATGGATGGATCTACACTGGAGGCTCACCTCGGTCTGTGGTGGGTTGAGCCCTATGGTACTTTCCTCTCTGAAGGTTTCGTGTCTTGGCTTGCCGCCAGAACCGGAGCAGATGGAGATTGGCGGTCCAGGTTGAGGACCGGAGGAAACTTTGGTCGGCTAGCTCGGCCCGGCATTAGCGACAGCTTCGACGTCGTTACCCTTCTTGAAGGTGAAGCCGAGGTCCCTCCTTTCCACCTCCGTCACCCTCCCGGAGGAAAGTCCAAAATCCGTCTTGGATTGGACGGAGGCGGCGCCCTGCGCGTCGTACCCTCCATGGAGGCGCCGTCTTGGGAGGATTGGGTGTTTGGGGGAGAGTTGTTGTGGGTGAAGGGCTCCGCGTGTCAGCTCCAGCAGCGGCAATGGTGTGGAGGTTGGCAGGAGGATAGGCGTTCTATCTACCGCATCAGATGCGTCTGGTAAGAGAGGTTAAGTCATGCATGGCTGATAGGTGCTACGCTATGTCATGCCTGGTCGGCAGGTGCTACGCTCGACAAATCTTCCAGAGTCTCCACGTCGGGACGGACGAGCGCAGGGCAGTTGAATCATTGGGCGTCGTGGTGGCGTCGACGGATGGACGAACTGGCAAGGATGATGCAAATCTCTCTTCTGAAGATGGGACAGCGGTTCGATGATGTTGGCGGCTTCTAAAACGCGTGCATGTGGTGTATTTTTTAGGTCTGCTGCACCGTTGTTTGCTTCTATACATTACATGGATGGATCGACGACAACATCGGCTATAGATATGAGGAGTGAGAACACTCCACATTATCAAATTTGTAGGTATGAGTGGTGGCTTCGGAGCGCTTAATGTATGTTTTTATCAGACCTTCGTGAAATAATTAATAAGATGACTGTATCCATCGATTGATCCAGAGGTCGTGAGTTTAACCTCCTTTTTAGAAGAAACAATGGTTGTCATTATGTTCTCAATGTATTGAGCGCACTAAGTAGGGCATCGCTAACTATAGCGGCATCGCACGACTACAATTCCAAGAAATTCCACAACACTTTTAATTATTGAAATCTTATTCACAATCAAAAATCATGATTACGCCACATACATAAAATAATTAAAGCTACTATGTTAGGGCTGCTACCAAGCGTTTAAAGAACTATAGGTGAGTGTCTTTCTAGCTAACACGTGTTGGCTATTTATTTTGTTTACTACTGGTTTTCTTTTTGTGTTTGCTATCTATTTTAACACAATATAACTCAGATGCTCACATATATGCATATACATGCATCCTTATAAACACATGCACACACATATTACCCTTATAATAACCTTCAAGATACTGAGCAGACACATAATCTTGAGATTGACGATGTCATCGTAGGAGCCATCGTAGTTGACAGGGAATGTCTCCTCCCACTAAAAAAATATCGCCGGAGAGCATGCAACATATTCAGGAAAAATGCAAGCACTCAGTGCCAATATAATACAACGCAGATGCTCACATATATGCACATACACTCATCCTTATTAACGCACACAAGCACACCCTACCCTTATAACGCTGCGAGTAGTATAAAGTGTAGCATTTTTGCACATTCCACCTTTTATATAGATACTGAGCCATCACAGACATCTTGAAATTGATGAGGTCACCGCAGGTGCCTTTGCAGTCAACAGAAATGTCTCCTCCCACAGAACGAATATCGCGGGAGAGCTTGAAATAAATCCAAAAAAATGCGACCACCAGTGCCCACAGGTGCCTTCGTAATCGATGGGAACGTCTCCTCTCACTAAACGAATATCGTCGGGGAGCCTGAAATAAATTCAGGAAAATGCGGCCACCAGTGCTAACACAGTACAACACATATGCTCACATATACGCACATACACTCATCCATATGAACGCACACACGCATACCCTACCCATATAACGTTGCGAGTAGTACAAAGTTTAGCATTTTTTGCTCATTCTACCTTCTGTGTAAAGTTAGGTTCATTATGATGCGATACCTGGCAACTCTTTTCTGTAGGACACCATAAGATAAGCAAATCAAATAAAATTATGTACCTTGAGTATTTAGGTTAGTACCGTTTAGACTGTGAGAATTAGGCTTGATTTTGATTGGTAGTACAACTCTAATTCTGTCGCTCATGTGTGCTATTTTTTATGACTGAGGGTTACGGGATGCAACAAATAGTACTCAAACTATCATGTATAAAGAAATCGTCAATGCACTATAATGCCAAAGGTCCTATCTTTTTACTAGAGTATTTTCGTTCAATTTTTGCTGTTATGTGAACTACAATATGCATGCATTAGAGGAAACAATGACATTGTTGATTTTTTTTAATGGGTTGCCAACACCGAATCTAAAAGAATGGACCTTTGTATAAAGGTTAATCCTTTTTATTTTCCAGTTCACTTTTTCTTCTGTTTTTCCTTCTTCTATATATTGCTTCGTTCACTAATACAAATTTCCATCAGTTGTAGGATGGGGTATTACATGTGAAATGTGATCTTTAAAATGTATATTGGAGAAAGTTTCCTTCGATTTCTTGTAGTACGTTTGGTTGCACCAGACGATTTTCAAACCGTGACTATATTGGTAGAAACAGTTTTGGCTGAAACATTTAAGACATATAGCCAAGTGTTTGTAATTATGAATGAACAGTTTTTTGCCACCTTTTGGTATTTATCTATGTTAAATTGGCTTACACATTACCAACTGCCAGCTCACTTATCCACTGCCTTATTTTCTTCCATAAGAAAAACAACCCGCCAAGCAGACAGGCTTCACGACGGGCGCGGCGTGCCGCCGCGCCTCTGTCTGCTAGTATTATCTTATGTGCACACACTCAATCACATGCACCATTTTAGATGATGTGTCTTGAAGAAAAATGATCACATGCCATATGTACCATCATTCTTTTGCATCCATTTTCCTCTTTGGAACAATTACGAAATACAGTGACAACTAATAATTTGGAAAATCTAAGAAAGTAAAATACAACGAGAGGATATCGTTGTTTGATTTAGTGATTCATGGATGTCCTGGTTAATTGTTGTAGAAAGGATTGGAGACGATATTGACGTTGGGATAAGATCAACGCCGCCACCTTGCAAGACATGATAAAAGGAAAGCAATTTTGCAGGTTATGGATTGTGTCTGTTACATGGTTGCAGTATGCTTTCTCCTGCCATGTTTGTCAAACGATAGTTGTCTTCGGCCCAATCTTCTCTAATCCTTGTTCAATCCCAAGAAAGAAAGTATCACTATGTTGCTTCCTTTAGATGGCACCAAAGCATGGCGTATGGAACGACCAAACCAGGAGATGCAAGAATAGTTTAGATAATGCAGTGTGATTTTGGTTCATGCGTGGGGGTGGCTTTGGTGCTCTATTTTTAATTCATGATGCCTTGTATGCCCATACGTTCCTACCAAATTCATATCCCTAATTCACATGTGTACTATAAATAATCGGTTTTGCTAATTTACAGTCGAGTGATTTACAATTGGTTTGCATTCAAATTTTTGGCCGTTTGATCTCGTGCCGAGATCCGTGCTGGGTGCTGGCTTTTTCGGACGTTTTTCTCTGTGTCTGTTACCGGGCTCGCTTTCGTTTCCCAGCCAACCCGTTACAGCGTATCCCCTGGCTCTGTCTTTTTTTATTCTTGTCCTTTCTCATTTCTTCGCGAGAGTTAAAGATAAGAGAGGGAGGCAGTTCTTGGCGATTTCCTCGTCATCCATGGTGATTCCGATCTCCCCCTCCTCCTCTTCTTTCAGATTGATTTCCGCACCAGTGTGGTGTGATTTTAGTTAGTTATCCAGGTCTTCTCCATTTCCCCGTTGAATTTCTTCTAGATCTTGTGGTTTGATTCGATTCCCTTGTGTTTGATGTAGATGTGGGTGTATGTGTAGTCTTAGTGGTGGATTTTCCTGGCAATTTTTTCTTGCTATTACAGTGTTACAGTGATAGGTGCGTGGTTATAACGTGGATCTGATTCCCCTGTTGATTTTCTTTCTGCTAGCCTGGGTGTTTGATTTCATTGACTTTTTTGTTGTTAGATGCTGGGTGTGCGTTCTTAGGTAGTAGTTGCATCGAAGTTACGGCAACTTCATAACCGTAATTTCATTTTAATTACAGTGTAATTTCCTCTGAAATTACAGAGTAGTGACACTGTAATTTCTAGAGGTAACCACAGTGCAATTTTTGTTGTAACTTCTGTGATTTTTAGTTTACAGTCACTGCAATCACAATGTCATTTCAGGTTATTACAGTGCTTTTGTCGGTATATTTTCTGGTTAATTACACTAGATCACAATGAAGCATTTTAGAACCTTTTTCTTTGTTTGGTAGTATTTGTATCCATTTTATAACCTTTTTTCTATGTTTTGGGTAGTGTTGCATCTAAGTTAACAACTGCTTCAAGATTGTATTTCACTTTAATTACAGTGTAATTTCCTCTGAACTTACAGAGTAAGCGTATTGTAATTGTAGTGTTCTTACAGTGTACTTGTAATCACAATGTAATTACGGTGTAATTTTCAGGGTAATTACACTGTAAATCACACTGCTATTTTACTCTAATTACAGTGCAATTTACAATGTTGTTATAGTATTAATTTCCATGGGTAATCACAGTGCAATTTTTACTAGAATGTTTATGGTCAGCCTAATTACAGTGTAATTACTAGAATGTTTACTAGAATGTTTACTTGTCCTCCAAGGACTCTCATGTATTGCCCTCATATATACCCCATGTAGTCGCACCTCATACGGCATATCGTCTCGTGCTTGTAATACTCCTCAATCATAGTGATTGCGTCTTCGTGCGTCTGTGGTTTTCTCCCGCAAGGGTTTCCACATAAAAATCTGTGTTTCTTTGTCTCGTTTATTTCTCGTTATTATCTAATAAGTGGTATATAGAGCCAAGGTTCAGATACGAGAAGATTTAAGACCGAGAGGATTAGGGTTGCATGTGCCGCCGCCGCACGCGTGTCTTGGCGATCTGTCTAATCCGACAGCAAATCGATTTCCGCTGTTGCATCGCCTACAAAACCATCGAGTCTCCCGCCGAGTCGGAGACGAGGTCTTCTGCACGAGGTTCAAGTACCGGTCAGCAGGTACGATTTGATCGCTGCTGGTCCAGGGCGATCTGTGTTGCTGTTGCTCGTAAGTCCCGAGACTGCTAAGCTGCTATCGTTGGTTCGCATCACGTGAAATCCATCGAGCCGTCCTTGCTTCTCCACGTACTGGATTCAAGTCCCGAGGCAGCCACCATATACTACTTTCACGTGAAGCTACAGTTTGTCCACTAATTGCTAGTACGTGACTAGTACTAGTTCATTAGTGCGTTGCTACGTCCACTGCCCGTAAATGCTACCAGGTGCTATCTATCCTATTTCTGTTTGTTCCGCATATTAATTATGTCAAGAATCTACTTCGGACTTGTACTACTTTGTGCACAGATTTATCTACTCATGGCTTCCATGATGTACGATCTTCCGCCGTTGGACCGTGACACAAGGTTTATCCTATGGCAAGTCAAGATGCGGAGGTTGTTGGCACAGACCGATTATGATGAAGCACTGGATAGTTTTGGGAAGAACCGAGTTGAGGACTGGACTGATGACGAGAAAAGAATTGATCGTAAGGCTTTGTCAACAATTTAACTCCATTTGCATAATAATATTTTGCAGGAAGTTTTGAGCGAGAAAACTGCTGCCGCTGAAGGGATTTGCATGACTAAAGATCTGACTAGCAAGATGCATCTGAAACAAAAATTATTTCTACACAGGTTACCCGAGGGAGGTAATGTTTTGAATCATATTTCTGAATTTAAAGAGATCATATCCGATCTAGCTGCAATGGAGGTTAAGTATGAAGAGGAAGATACTGCTTTAATGTTACTTTATTCACTGCCAAGTTCTTATACCAATTTTAGAGACACCATATTATACAGTCGTGATACTCTCACACTTAATGAAGTTTATGAAGTTTTGAACTCTAAGAAGAAGATGAAATTAATGGTGCCTCATGATGGTTCAAGTTCATCCCAAGCCGAGGGATTATCTGTTCGTGGCAGGACAAAGGAGAAGAACTCCAATAATGGAAATAGAGGCAAAAGTAAAAACGGCTACAGGGGCTGGTCGCAGTCCAGAGACAAGAAATATTGCAGATATTGCAAGAGAGACGGGCATGACATCTCAGAGTGTTTCAAGTTGCAGAACAAGGAAAAGAGGAAAGGTAACAAACAAGGTGAAAATTCTGCAAACGTTGCTCGTGATGATAGTTCCGATGATGCTCTTGTCGTTATAGCTGGATGTGCTGAGACCAATGATGAGTGGGTACTTGACACCGCATGCACTTTTGATATGTGCCCACATAGAGATTGGTTTAATACTTTTGATTCCACTACTTCTGCTGGTTCCGTTTTGGGTTTTGATAATTCACCATGCAAGATTGAAGGCATAGGTTCTATTCGAATCAAGATGTTTGATGGCATAATCAAAACTTTGACAGATGTTCGGTATATTCCGAAGATGAAGAGAAATCTTATTTCTATGAGTGCCCTTGATGCAAAGGGATACAAGTATTCAGGTGGAGATAGTGTTTTGAATGTCACCAAAGGTTCCCTTGTTGTGATGAAATGTGATTTAAGTTCGACCAATGGTCTTTATTACCTACGAGGTTCTACCGTTTCAGGTAACGCTACTCCATTTATTTCAAAGAATTCTGATTGTGATGCTGCTAACCTTTGGCATATGCGACTTGGACATATGAGTGAACTTGGTTTAGCAGAGTTAAATAAGAGAGGTCTTCTTGATGGATATGAACCTGGTAAATTGAAATTTTGTGAGCATTGTATCTTTGGCAAGCACAAGAGGGTGAAGTTCAACACTTCGACTCATACAACTGAAGGTATTCTTGATTATGTGCATTCTGATTTATGGGGACCATCTCGCAGAAAGTCACTAGGTGGTGCTAGTTACATGTTGACTATTATTGATGATTATTCGAGAAAAGTTTGGCCTTATTTCTTCAAGCATAAATATGAAGCATTCTCATCTTTTAAGGAGTGGAATATTATGATTAAGAGACAAACTGAAAAGAAGGTAAAAATACTTCGCACTGATAATGGTATGGAATTCTGTTCTAAGCAATTTAAGAATTATTGCCGGTCTGAAGGCATTGTCAGACACTACACCGTTCCTTATACCCCTCAAGAAAATGGTGTTACTGAGTGTATGAACAGGACCATTATTTCCAGTGCCCGTTGCATGTTGTCCAATGCAGGTTTGCATAGGCGTTTTTGGGATGAGGCCGCTTCCACTACTTGTTATCTTATTAATCGTTCACCATCTATTGCACTTAATAAGAAAACTCCAATTGAGGTATGGTCTGGTTCGCCTGCTGATTATTTACAGTTGAGAGTTTTTGGTTGCACTGCTTATGTTCATGTTGATAATGGAAAGTTGGAGCCTAGGGTTGTTAAGTGCATCTTTCTTGGTTATAAGTCTGGTGTTAAAGGTTTTAAATTGTGGAATCCTGAAACCTAAAAGGTTGTTATTAGTAGAAATGTTATCTTTAATGAATCTGCTATGTTACATGATGTTTCATTTACTAATGTTCCCGTTGAGAGTGAACATCAGCCTATTGTTCAGGAGCCTACTGTTCAGGTGGAGCATGTTATTGATAAAGGTGATACATCTGGTAATGAAATTGTCGATGCACATGATGAACCCGTCGTTAATGATGATAATGTCACTCCCACTCCAAATTAGCCTATTGTTCCACCCAGTTGGAATCTCACACGTGACAGAGTCAGGCGGAGTATTAATAAACCTGACAGGTTAATTGAAGAGTGCAATATTGTTTCTTTGCTTTATCTATTGCATAAGAAATTGAAGGTAATGCTGAACCTTCTTCATATTCCGAGGCTATTATTTCTGGTGATAATAATAAGTGGATGACCGCTATGCATGATGAGATGGAATCACTTGAAAAGAATGGTACTTAGGATTTAGTAAAATTACCTAGAGAGAAGAAACCTATTCGTTGCAAGTAGGTTTTCAAGAGGAAAGAAGGTGTTTCTCCTAATGATGAGACAAGATATAAAGCAAGGTTGGTTGCTAAAGGTTATAGCCAGATTCCAGGTATTGACTATAACGAAGTCTTTTCTCCTGTTGTGAAGCATAGCTCTATTCGCACTTTACTCAGTATTGTTGCCATGCATGATCTTGAGCTTGAACAATTGGATGTTAAAACTGCATTTTTACATGGAGAATTAGAAGAGGATATTTATATGGAACAACCTGAAGGTTTTGTTATTCCTGGAAAAGAAAAGCTTGTCTGTAAGTTAAAGAAATCTCTTTATGGATTGAAGCAATCCCCTAGACAGTGGTACAAGATATTTGCCACCTTTATGCTCTCTCAAGGTTTCAAAAGGTCTAATTATGATAGTTGTGTTTATTTGAAAACTGTCAAAGGTTCAACTATTTATTTGCTCCTTTATGTTGATGATATGCTTATTGCTGCAAAGAGTATGCCAGAGATTAATGAACTAAAGAAGCAATTGAGTAATGAATTTGAGATGAAGGATTTGGGTGCAGCAAAGAAAATACTTGGCATGGAAATATCCAGAGATAGAACGTCTGGAAAAGTATATCTAAGTCAGAAGGGATATATTGATAAAGTTCTTCGTCGTTTTAATATGCATAATGCCAAGCCAGTAAGCACTCCGTTAGCTGCACACTTCAAATTATTATCAACTTTATGTCCTAAGTCAGATGCAGATATTGAGTACGTGTCTAGAGTTCCCTATTCGAGTGCAGTTGGTTGACTTATGTATGCCATGGTTTGTTCTTGTCCGGATTTATCATATGCATTAAGTGTTGTTAGTAGATACATGGCTAATCCTGGAAAAGAGCATTGGAAAGCAGTTCAATGGATTTTCAGATACCCGCGAGGTACTTCTAATGCTTATTTACAGTTTGGGAAAACTAGAGATGGACTTGTTGGTTTTGTTGATTCTGATTTTGCTGGTGATTTGGATAAGAGAAGATCACTCACAGGTTATGTTTTCACCATTGGTGGTTATGTTGTGAGTTGGAGAGCAACTTTGCAATCTATTGTTGCTTGTCCCATTACTGATGCCGAGTATATGGCTATTTCTGAGGCATGCAAAGAAGTTATCTGGTTGAAAGGTTTATACACTGAGCTTTGTGGAGATTCATCTTGCCCTACCGTATTTTCTGACAGTCAAAGTGCCATATATCTTACAAAAAAATCCAATGTATCATGAGAGGACAAAGCACATTGATGTTAGATTTCATTATATTCGAGATGTTGTTGCTGAAGGCTATTTGAAGGTATGCAAGATAAGTACTCATGATAATCATGCTGATATGATGACAAAGCCAGTTCCGACCAATAAGTTTGAGCTTTGCTCAGGCTTAGTTGGTATTTCTCAGTAGTCCTATGGACTTTGACGCACAAGGTGTTTATACTGATTTGGATGGAGTTATCTACTTTCTTCGACTACTGAAGGGAAATTTGGATCAAGGCGGAGATTGTTAAATTGTGATCCAAATTATACTGTGTTGGACTAGACGTAGTACAACTGGTGTGGGCCTTTGCGTTGACGTCGACGCGTACGAGTACGAGTATAACTCGGTTACTTGTCCTCCAAGGACTCTCATGTATTGCCCTTATATATACCCCATGTAGTCGCACCTCAGATGGCCTGTCGTCTCGTGCTTGTAATACTCCTCCATCATAGTGATTGCGTCTTCGTGCGTCCGTGGTTTTCTCCCGCAAGGGTTTCCACGTAAAAATTCGTGTCTCTTTGTCTCGTTTATTTCTCGTTATTATCTAACAATTCACAGTGTCTTTGTTGGGTAGTGTTGCCTCTATTTACGTTGCCAATATATACTGAATCTACCTTTGTGTCAGAAACTTTGCTGTGCACAGGAACAGGAATTTCTGCTTGTCTAGTAATTTTAGCAACTTGATAATAGTAATTTCGGTATTGTTTTGCTATTGTAAATTTTAGCTTCTTTTGCCCTGGTGCTTTTGAAACAAAACTGACCAGTTCCTTTGATTTTTAACTAGAGTGCTTTGTGCAATACACTGTCAAATGGAAAGAATTTGTGATCTCTGCTTTTCATTCTTGTGATTTTACAGGTTCTAGATCTCAAAGAAATGCGCTAGGCATGAACAAAGACATTGGAATTGAAGGACTTCCATCCGTGTCTCTTGTATGATCTTCCATGGTTCTCCCCCAATTAGTTGTTGCGGCTTTGGTGTTCGTCTTTTCCCCAATTGGAATTGAAGGATTTTTGACTCCATGGTTCCTTGTTGGTGTTTGTCTTTGCCCTTTCTTTTTATTTCCCATTTCCTCCATGTAAGTAATTTAATTTCTGCCTTCTTTTTTGGTGTTTGCCTTTGCCATTTCTTTTTTTATTTCTCATTTCCTCTATATACATTTTTCTTCATATTACTCTTCCTAGTTGCAGCTGTACTTCCCCGTAACTGTTCGAAAACATAGGTTTTGTTTGTTTGTTTGTTTGAAGGAAGAGCCTTTGCTTTCTTTGATCAATCTTTTAATGAGCATTCTGAATTTCACTTGCAGTTTAGTGATCTGCTAGTACATTTTTAATCAATTTGCTTCTAAATTTGTTTCCCTTTTGAACGCACTGTGTTGTTATCTTTTAAGATTTATCTCTTGCATTTTCTTTTATTCGAACGGATTACACACTTTATAGGATTCTGGGATGCTTTTATTACTCCCATGTTGAGGAAACAAATTAATTTTGGAAAATTGACGTTATCTACCTAGCTGTTACCTACCAGACCAATAGGTAATTTGTTTTTAAGTATGGTTGACCAGAATTTCTCTTATATTTTGTTCTTAATTTTGTTGGTATCTTATTTTTTTTGTCTTCTTCCTTTATTCATGTGAAACCAGGCACACAATTGTGGTGTCTTTACATTTAATTTATGGAAGTATGGACTGCAAGGACTCAAGTTGTTAACCATTTTTCAAGCGCTGACATTCCGAACTTAAGGACAGAAGTATGCTAATGATAAGTTTTTCTGCGAGTTCAACAGGGGGGATAAGTTCTAGACTTCTTGTTACTGATTTCTTTGATGATGTAAGCACTTCTATTTTTTATACTTCAAATTTACAGTAAAGAGGTTCATGATTTCCAGTCTTTTTTTAGTTGTACTTTTGGCTCAAGGTTGCCTAATTTACTGTGCTCGTCTACATCATTCACTGTCTCTTGTATACTATGTATTTTCAGCTTTTTGGCTCAGTGTTAACTACTTCCCTTTGTGTTGTATATCTTAATGATTGGTCTAATTCTAGTTTGATCCTTTCTTTCAGACTGAATTAACAATGATGGAGAAGAAGGCTTTTTTGCAGTAGAGAGATGTTGAACTGCTTTTTTCACACTATGGATAGGGCAGTGTGTATGTTGGTTCAGTGTGTGGTCATCTGTATGATAGGCAGTGTGTATGTTGGTTCAGTTGTGTCTCTATAATCCGTAGATGGCACGAGGTACTATACTTGCAAGGTTTTCTTACCGTAATTTCAAAGTTTTTCACCTGCTTGTCATAGAATGCAAATGGGTCCAGTCCAACCCGCGTACATACATACCAACTCATGACTCGGCGCTGCATAAAAGGGCGTCTTTGAGACTCGACAAGTTCCGGTCATAATGTCATTGTAATAATCACACAACATGAGTGTAAGTTATGCGTAAATACACTGTAATCGTAGAAGTTCCAGTGCTAATTTGACTATAAGTTTTGTGTATCTAGTCTTTAACTCTTAAGATATCACTCTGAGTAGACTGCCAGTTACCAGCAGACTCTAATGGAGTCTATTTATCACTGCATTTTTCTCCCAAAAGATTGTAAGTAGGCTGTACGTGGATGCCAGACCTACAGAGGGTACGTTGATGGATCAGTAAGCTTTTTCTTGGATGTGGTATTGCGATAGTTGCAGCTCACATATGTTTGAAACCGGGTCTAGTTCCAACCCGATTAGGATTGGCCTTTCTCCTCATGACATACATACAACGGAGATGCACAAAAAGGGACACACAAATACATACAAGTGTCATTCTATTATTGGTTGAAAAACTTGACTGATGTCCAATTGATTTTCAATGAAACGTCCAATAGACACTCCCTAAATAATTCATGGAAATAGAACTAGGTATTCTTAGTGCAAAAGTAGTTGATTGTAATAGGGCTAGAAAGGTGGAAGGTGTGTTGAAACTTTTGGATGAGTTGGCTGAAGCATGAATTCAATATGGTATATGAGCCAGGAGGTCTCTTGAGTTCAAGACCCTGCCAACGCAGTATTAAAAAAATGGCCTACATAAATACCACATCTAAGCACTAAATAAGCCTAGACGTGAGGGGGGAGTGTTGAAATATATTGCCCGCCTCTCTCTATCAGTTTGGATTTTGTATAAGTTAGCTGGAGCATGAATCCAATAAAATGAAATAACTTGTTAATCATTTTTTCTTGGGAAGCATTGCTACTTACAGAAGCCCTGAGGTGGTAGGGCGTGATGTGATGCCATCAGCGTCTAGTAGGTCGATATAGTAAAAAAAACAATGTTATGTGCTCAATACTCATCTGCTAGGTTAGATGCTATGAGCACTTCCATAGTTCTTAAATAAACCATGAACTTTCTTCCCGAATCTTTGGAGAGAATTACATCGATGTACACCCGAGTATATTAAGAATATAATCTTAAGACCATCTCCAACAGTTCCCCATTCCCTAATAAAATCCTGGTGTTGGCGAAGTTTAGCCAAAAAACTGCTTCAATAGCTCCTCATTGCATAATAAATTATTGGTGATCACCAGAAAATAGCCAATCTTCCTTTATTTGGAGGGGGGTTGGCCCTCTCCCAATTCAATGCACTCCACCATCTGACCACCGTGTTGCCGCCCATTGCCGTTGCTGTAGTCGCGAACAACCGCCACCGCACACCGCCGGACCACCACTGCCATAGCTCATCACCGGACAGCCACCGCCCACCACCATTCGCGGGTCGCCGTTGTCGTCCGCACATTAGACTGGGCCACAGTTGAGTCACCGCCACTGCCCGCGGCACGCCGCACTACTACCCACAACTACTGTCGCCACCGCACATGGCTGGACCGTCAGTGCGCCGCCACCGTCCCTCCCACACCATGCCTTCGCTGCCCTCGCTGTATGTCATCGTACCACCGCCAGGCACTCCTGTAGCCATGCCACGCCATCAACCGTCAATGCCACCACCATGCCACATCGCCATCAGCAGCGGGTATCTCGCATGTCAGGCTGGCAAGTGAGTCCCGTATGTGTGTCAGTTTGGTTATTGTGGGTGGGGTTATTGGTGAACTGCTGGAGCGCCCATCCCCAATAACGATGGAAGTGCTATTGAGGAGCCTCAATAAGTGGTTATTGGATATGTTTTGAAATGATGATAACTGCTACACGTGTGATATATTCGACATGTGTCCATACACCGTGTGTGGTGTGAGCAGGAGGCAGCCCACACGGGCTGTGTGTGGACAGATATTAGAATTGCCCACACGTGTGGGCGCGTCTATTTTGTGCTACACGCCCAACAAGTACTACTCATCTTCACCCCGCGCGTGTGGCACGAAGCAAAAATGCCCACACGTTCTGAAGCAGCTACGTTAGGTACCCGCGGGATGAAGATTTAGTTGCTATCCTGGTTGGCAGATGTAGTTATCCGGGATGACAAGTGTAGTTGTAAAAGCATGGCAACTTTATATGTTCTAATTTATGGTAGTTCTCGCGTGTAATCAAACCGTAGTTACCGTGTGTGATTAACTACTTGCCACATATGATCAAACAGTAGTTGCCATGTGTATTTACCTAGTTGCCATGTGTGTTTACCTAGTTGTCACGTGTGTTCCAACCATAGTTGCCATGTATGGTTAATCACATATGCCATGTGTGTTTATCTGGTTATCACGTACACGCAACTGCAGTTGCTGTCTAGTAAAAAATCATAGTTGTCATGTGTATTTACCTAGTTACCATGTTCGCGTAACTGCAGTTGCCACCCACAACGTAGGAGTGTCGTGTGGGCGAAAAGTAGTTCGTCCACACGCGCATGGACTAGATGGTGTGTGGGCAGAAACTAGTTCGTCCACACAATGCAGCTGGCAAACAGCGTGGTGCGGGCGTGTGGGCAAACTCTCCAACGCCTACACACCAAACCCGTCCTACATGGCATGCAAATTCTGCCTTAATGTGTCAAGATTCGTGCAAACTGCACTGGACAATGATCCACGCGTGCGAGCGAGTTATAAAACTACCACACCTGTGAACGTTAATGTTTCCGATGTTTTTTGGGGTAGGAGATGCTCTAACGCAAGGCAAGGAACTCCATGACACCATCTCAATATCCTAATGAAATTTACCTAGAGAACGTAACATTTTTCTGTCAGTTTTTTACCGCAAGATAACTATGGTGCGCCATTCTAGTTGGTCTTGCTCGACCAAAGGAAAACCGCATGGTGGAATGTACCATGCATGTGGTGTTGTCCCCTCGTCAGAAGTAAGAAAAGATGCAGGGTGAAAATTGCAAAAGGTGGGTATTTGAGAGTAGGGTGGATAAACTGGTTGATGAACGGGACCAATTGGATTAATTAGAGACCGAGTAAATGAATGAAAACGAAGCGAGGTCAGATGTCATCAGCCGGGCCCGACGCGCCCCACGGGAGAATGAGGTCCCGTTCACTGCCCTACAATGCAGGGAATATAATGGCACATAAACGAGTGTGGGTGGATTCTCGTATCAGTGTCCCAATATGAATGTCGCCGCGACATGGCAACCACCACCAGCAGCGCCAGAGATGAACAAACAAAGCGACCGTACACGCCGGCCGACCAGCCAAAAGCTCACATCCATCACCTTTCCCACCGTGTGATTAGAGAGATGAGAGCCATCTGATGAAGGCACACTCCCATGCGAGTAGATGCACTTCTCGCATGCAGGCTCGATCCCAAAAAGTGGGATCGGCAGCACATGTAAAACCTCTCCTGCACCATCAGTCCAGCATATGATATTATTCTATGTTACTACTCTATGATACCAGGGACTTGACATTGGGTAACGCCAGTGACTATAGTCCCACCTCGGATACGGGAGGAGGTTAGGACGTCCTTATAAGGAAGAGTGCCACATTCTCTTCAGACCGGTCTTTTGAGATGTGATGGTCTCTACGCTTGTAGTGAAGTGTCCAATTCACATCGAAAACGCCCGTACGTATAATGATGGACTAGTTGTTGGGCCTGGGTTGCTAAAAGATTCCACCACTATAGCCAGCCTTAAGTAATCAATAAATCATTCACTCCTGTGATGCGAGTGTACTACAACTGAAGTAAGATTATCGCTAATTAACAGCGAGGCTGCCCACCCCCCTACATTCATGGAGTTTAGTGCCCTTGGATCAATATTCCCTGACGTACGGCACCAAAACCATGACCACGAAAGAGCATCAGACCGAACTAATTAACTTGATTGATCTATACTAGAAGCATTACTTAGTGTTTTTGGAACAAACATATCAGAGAAAAAAGATCAAAATGAACTGGCACGCGGAATTTGGTTTCTCTTAAGATATGTGCTCCTATGAGAAAATCTCGTCGGGCGTGTATGAGTGGGCTAGCTCAGATGTGCTTAGTTTCATTGTTAGTAAGGCTGGTCATAGTGGGGGTAACTTAGCTAGTAACTTAAGACATCCCAAGGCAATTTTGCTTATGTGACAAGTATTTAATGAGGAAAGAGGTGTTTGAAGTAACATAATATGTTACTGTAACATAGCGCTTCCCGAGGTAAAATGAGTCTATATGCTAATAAATGAAGCGATCTATGACACCACTACTACGATACTTTGCACTATGAAGGTAGTAACTTAGACTAGTGTCATATGCATGACACTAGTATAAGTTACTCCCCACTATGACCAGCCTAATGGCATCCGATGCAATGCTGCTTTAAATTGCAGGACCTGCTAATTTGTTCTAAACAACACACTATATATTTGAAAAACACAGGTCTCATCTTTCGTTTTCCCACGAAAGTTTCAAAGTTTCATTATAGTGACAAGTAACTTGGATATGCACAAATGATGTCTGCCAGCATCTTCACCCCTTTCGGGATAATAATCTGGGCCAATTTTGCTTCACATGGTGCAAATTCCTTGTATCAAAGGTTTAAATAGCAGGCTATAGCCCTGGTATAACTGTTTGACTATGAGGTCGCTAAACAGTATTTATGTACAATTGTTTGGTAAAGTTATGAAATAGGCGGCTACAGCCCCACTATAACTGACTTGGAGGTCTGTCTATTTGTATACCCTAGTATTTAAAACTATTCTTTGTATGTGCCCCGGTGAGAAGCCACAAATAGACATGTACCAAGTAAACTCAGCTGAACGGATCTAAAATGGTTGGAGCTTTTGGGCAAGGCAACAAGTTCATTCTAGCTCAAATTTCAGTATATAGAAACTCGTCATTAGCAAGGAGGGACTCACCCTCGCTCACACCCCCCAAAATTATGGAATTTGTCAGGAGAAAATCCGGTATAACACACACCGCTCCCAGAACGCCGCAATCAAGAACGAATAGCTCCTGGATTGCCGCTCAGGGCGCACATAAAGCAAATGTCCTATCATTCCTATTATTGCAACTGCGTGGAAATAATTACTTCCATTCCTCTTCTTTTCCATTTTGATGATTATTCGCATTTGCGGTGTGTCCGTATGGAAGCACGAAATGCAGATTCAGTTTGAGAAAATTACTTAGATGCTGACTTTTTATTTATTTTGTCCAAACATGTATTTTGTAGCGGAATGTCCAGCTTTGGTAATTTTGCCCAATCAATGCCTAAACGCTTCTCAATTGAAGAGAGTATTTTGCATTATGATGCGCCGGGGGTAAGAGGATATTGACCTAGAAGGTGTCATGCCTGAGGTGGATTAAGAAGAAAATTGCATCGGAACAAGAGGTGCAACCCGTGAATAGCAATGAAGGGGAGATGCCCCACGCCACCTACGCGGATGCATACAAGCTCGGAGACTCCATCAACAACATGAATGAGCCCGCCAAGCCTCTCCGAGACCGCACCGAGTACAAGACGTCTCACTTCTCCACATGGAGCCACACATGGGCTCCATGATATTATCAGTGAGCGACATGAGATCACGAGGTTGGGCATGCAAAAGGTTTCATGTCTAAATCAAGATGTGATGATGAAATTTATTCAAATAAGTTGTAATGAGGATATACTTAAGCTTGTGGAAAGCTTTGAAACACTCCCGAGTACGTAGTAGAGGCACACCAAGCAATACATAAAATTGGACTAAAGAACTCCAACATAGAAAATAAGCTATTCACCGTTTGCTTGAGGAAACCTTGATCTCCTTATAAAAGCCTTGGATGATAGGCATTGATATGAAGCCATATGTCCAATGGATGGTAAATAATTTAAAAGATCTCCTTTATGTGGTTACTCCTCTGCTATGATAGGTTAGACGCTATGAGAACCTTGGCAGTCATTAAAACAAATGGTGGATTTCCTTAGCCCAACTCTAGGGTCAGAGCGATACGAAGCAAAAGCAGATGGAGATTACATTCTAATTTTACTCTTGTGTTTGGATATAGATGAATGGAGAACAATTTGCAACAAAAAAGAATTTTGTTACTCTTTTGAAAATCGTCCCAAGGTCAAGAATGTCATGTATAGTGAACGCAGTTTGCTATTCTAAAGTTCATGGAAATTAAACATAAGGCTGTCATTCTGTCCTCAAAGAGAAAATATTGGTTCATTGTCGCCAAGTATAGCAACATTACATATTTATTGGCTACCCCATAACACTTTTTTCAGTATCCAAACGTCAATCGCACAAAGAACCTGGGCTCATGTCGTACCTCTTTTGTTTGTGCACACACACACGTGTGCATTTAGTTGGTCCCCTAGCAAGGTTATCATGCATCACAAAAACGAAAGGCGTGTCACATTATTCTTCCTCTCTCTAGACTATGGTACTTTGTGGTGCTGTATAAAGATTTTGGTTGCAATTACACTACTAGGGAAAACCCTAGTAGTAGCGCGGGGTAATTGCTAGCAGTAGCACGGGGGGCTGCGCTACTGCTAGGGCGCTACAGCTAACTTTTAGCAGTAGCGCTGGTGGTACCCGCGCTACTGCTACTTCTAGTAGTAATAGCGCGGTTGCCACCCGCGCTACTACTACTTAGTTGTAGCGCGGGTCAGAGCCCCGCGCTACTACTAACTAATTCAGAATTAAAAAAATTAATTGCAGCCATGGCGGCTGCTTCTGCTCGGCGTCATCGTCCTCTCCATTCATGGCTGCTACTGGTCCTGGAGGGGATGAAGTTGTTCGTGGTGATGGTGCTTCCCCACCCAACTTGTGCCCGCAGCTCTCGTCTACTGCTGCTACAAAAGAAGAGAAATTTATTAGAAAGAGGAAGAGAGAGATAGAGAGCAGTAGGAGGAGGAACTCACCGGTGGCCGCCGGAGTTGGTGCCGACGCCCGAAACCCTAGATGAATCTCGGTGACCTGCTGCTGCTTGTCATGGGACCCTTGACCCGGTGAGGAGGTGCAAGTGGTTGCATCCATGGCGGATCTGGCCGCCGCCATATGGATGACGCTCTGCTGGTTTCTCTCTCCTTCCAACAGCGGAGAAGAAGGAGGATGGAGGGGTAGGGGAGGGGTCTGCGAGAGGAGATCGCCAGATTTGGAGTGGCGCCGAGGTGCGAGGCCGGCAGTGGTGGTGGGCGAGGAAGGGAATGGCAAGTGGGAGGAGAAGGGGAATCGGAAGAGTGTGAGTTTGGATTTGGGCCTCCGCACCTATGTGTACATATGTCTTCGTGGGTCGATAGTAGTAGCACGGTTTTATAGCCCTCGCTACTACTATGGCATGTCCCAGGTGGGCACAGTAGAGACCACTTAGTAGTAGCGAGGGTTATAAACCCACGCTACTACTGTCAACTTAGTAGTAGCGCGGGTTTATACCCCTCGCTACTACTATGGCATGTTTCGGGGGGCACATCAGAGACCACTTAGTAGTAGCGAAGGTTATAAACCCCCGCTACTACTATCAACTTAGTAGTAGCGAGGGTATAAACCCGCGCTACTAGTAAGTAGCAGCAGCGAGGGGTATAAACCCACGCTACTAGTAAGCGTCTGTCTATAAGCTTTTCCTTAGTAGCGTTAGACTGATACTCAGGGCTAGAGCTAAAATCACCCTGACGCGCCACTTCAACATGCGGCAAAATTTCAACCACGATGTACTCTGATAAAAGTGTGTTGCACATAGGCAACCGAACATAATATAACTTCACGTTTGTTATTTGTAGGACGCTTGAAAATGGTGCAAGCATCAATCGAATTCCTAGGAGAAGAACACCATCTTGAGGAACGTGTGAGTGCTCGCTGTGCGACGCCAACGATAGAATGCTACCATGGCTCTCACAAAAATTTAGCCTCTACTGCGAAGAGCCAAAAGAGGCCCACGACATCCCTTCCCAAAAGGCGTACATGCTACGTCCCACCCTGCCGAAATGCCTTCGAACCGAAGCTATTGTTGGTGCGCTGCGGCAAGATTTCTGCGCCCTGGTGCACAACATTAGTGTAGCATGATACACATGCATACTATGAAAGCTAATCACCAAGTCAAAATAAATAAAAGCTAATTACTACTTGTAAATAATTTCGACCCTGATGCCTATGCACCAGGGAGTCTCCATAAGCTCCGCCCCCTACTTTGTCATTGACTATAAATTACGTGTAAATGGCATGTGAACAAATTATATTGTGGCAATCGATAGGAAACAAAAATCAATTCAGGTCAAACATTAGGCCGTTACATATGGAGACAAAAAAATCCAGCTCATTACTCATCCCCTACTAGAAGTACAACAATTGGCCAAGAAAACCTAAGATTAGCATCCCTAGTTCAACTATGTACTAGCAGTGAGTTGCATAGTGCCAGAGAACCAAGAAACAATAAGGCAATGGGAGCACTCGACAAAGTGTAGCCAGACCTAACATTGTAATTCCAAATGATAGCCACAACTAATAACCTTCGAAAGCTAAGGAAATTAAATATTGCAAGGACACTACGGGATTCAGTGCTTCAAATGATGATACTGGAAGAACATCAACTGTGCCACCAGAAACAATATAAATATATATATCCGAGAAACCACATCAAAGCAAATCTTTGGCCCGGATTTGTCACAAGGTGACAATCTGCTCTATCTAGCCCACTTGGCACACCACATCTGCACTGCCCCAGACTTCTTCAATCCATGATTAATCTCATCCAAGTGTAACTGTACCTAACTGTTGCTTCCTCAAGATGGCACAAGAGCGTGGTGTACTAGAAGCAGAAGGGCTCAATCGGTTAGGAAAGGGACGAGGCAAGGGGAGAATAGCTGATACAGTGGAGTAGGCAAGATAGAGACGACCATGGAAAGAAGTACTTAGTGTGGGTTCTAGTTCGGGTGATCTGTCGGTATTTCCTGGTGCCTTCCATGTCCATACATATGAAAAATCATATCCCTAACAAAAATAATGCACGACATGGAAGATACAAAAGCAAGGTGAGAAAGAAGTTATTTGTCATTTTCGAAGGGAAAGGTGGTTACTTATAGAAGCCTTTTGATGCAGATAGTGACATGAAGTCATCACCGCCTGGTAGGTCAACATATAAAACCCATCGTTATGTGCTTGGTACTCCTCTGTTATAGGCAAAGGCTATAAGCACTTTGAGAGTCCTTTACGTAAGTAATGAATTTCCTTCCGATATCTTTAAGAGGATTTTTTATATTGTAATGAGATGAGTATTTAACCAAA
The DNA here is from genome assembly GCF_018294505.1 of Triticum aestivum. Classification (NCBI taxonomy): domain Eukaryota; kingdom Viridiplantae; phylum Streptophyta; class Magnoliopsida; order Poales; family Poaceae; genus Triticum; species Triticum aestivum. The sequence goes on along the minus strand of NC_057806.1, from coordinate 13,275,104 downwards.
AACTATCACATTTCACGGAAATGTGATAGAAAACTACCACTTTATGATTTTGTTCGGAAAACTAGCACTTTTGTCCTAAACCGTGGCAAAAAAACTACCAAGTCTCGAAACCGGTCGCTTCGTCCGCGCTAAGCACCAAATTGACCAGCCGGTCCCACGTTTCAGGTGCCACGGTGGCCAACCGACGCCCGCCGTGTGTTAACGGCGCATCCGCGGTCGGGAACAGCGGTTGTCGATTTGCGTTCAATGCACCAAAACGTGGGACCGGCCATTTGATGTTGATCCTCTGACGACGCCGTTTCCGACCGCGGACGCGCCGTTAACGTGCGACAGGCATCGGTTGGCCACTGTGACGCCTGAAACGTGGGACCGGCTGGTTAGTTTGGTGCTTAGCGCGGCTGAAGCGACCGGTTTCGAGACCTGGTAGTTTTTTGCCACGGATTAGGACAAAAGTGATAGTTTTCCGCACAAAATCATAGTGGTAGTTTTCTGTCACGTTTCCGTGAAATGTGGTAGTTTTTGGTTAAATACTCTAATGAGATCTGTACCAAGATCAAGATGCACCTGGCCAACACATTCATCATTACAAAAATTATGAAGAAACTAGGTCCAATGTGTTAGAGATATATTTGGTAGTAGAGATTGTCCAGGGTTAGATAGAATTATTTCCATCTTATCTCTAGGAGGAGTCTTGCCCTCCAAGTCTTATATTTAATATATACTCGCCCTCGAGGCTCAATAATACATCCATCACATTGCGCCAATTATCCCTCTCTATCACGTCTAACATTGTATCAGCCTAACCAATCCAACCTTAGCCGCCACCGCCGCTTCAGCTCCGTGCGACACCACCGGGGCGGTCGGCCTCCATTTCCACTGCCGGGGGCCGCGCCGCCCATACCAGGGTTCGCCCGCTGATCATGTTGATCGGCTGCTCTAGAGAGTCTTTTTCCCGAGCCCTTGCTCCGGGTTTTTCTCTCTCCTGCCAGTCATCTTGATCGGTGTTTTCTTTTTGGTTTTCAGATCTAAGATCGGTTTGCGTTGCCCGCCGCCGCCGTCGACCCCCGTGCGCCTCTACTCCAACACCGGCACGGGAATGCCACCGTCCGTGCCGGCCTTCATCATGCTGTCGGGTTCTTCTCAACCTACTTCGAGCATAGCCGCCGCACACCTAACCCAGCCACCGCCGCCGTTGTCAAGTCGCTGCCGTCGCCACTCCTCTTCGGCGTCGCTGCTGCTGGATCACCCGAGCCACACCGCCCATTCACCCCCCTTCATCTTTGTCCAGCACCAGCTCATCGTGAGCGTCGTTGTCATCTTCCCCGACCACTTCGTCTACCCTGACCATCGTTGGAAACATCTGGCCCATGCCGATTGGTGCCGCAACCGTCGTCCAGTCCTTCTTTACTGGCCCCTCCGACTCCTCGGCATGGCGTACAGCTCGTGCAGGTCCCTCGTCTACGCATGCTCAGCGCTAGCAACACCGACGTGTGCCTTCGTCTACGACGTGTCCCCAGGTTTGGCAAACCCGGCACGATGCCTCGTCAACACCGTCTTCTTCCGGGCGCACCACTACTTCGACACCACTAAGCCCGTGACTAACTCGGCGCCTCCTTGCGCTCGCGGCTCCACGGTGACTTCCTCGACACCGGCCACCCCGACTCGACATCAACCACGACATTCTTCGCACGACTACCTCGACCACGGCTACACCACCCTTCGACTCGGCTACCACGTGGGACTGGCTGGTTAGTTTGGTGCTTAGCGCGGGTGAAGCGACCGGTTTCGAGACTTGGTAATTTTTTGCCACGGATTAGGAAAAAAGTGGTAGTTTTCCGCACAAAATCATAAAGTGGTAGTTTTCTGTCACGTTTCCGTGAAATGTGGTAGTTTTTGGTTAAATACTCTAATGAGATCTGTACCAAGATCAAGATGCACCTGGCCAACACATTCATCATTAAAAAAATTATGAAGAAACTAGGTCCAATGTGTTAGAGATATATTTGGTAGTAGAGATTGTCCAGGGTAAGATAGAATTATTTCCATCTTATCTCTAGGAGGAGTCTTCCCCTCCAGGTCTTATACTTAATATATACTCGCCCTCGAGGCTCAATAATACATCCATCACATTGCGCCAATTACCCTTCTCTATCCCGTCTAACATTGTATCAGCCTAACCAATCCAACCTTAGCCGCCACCGCCGCTTCAGCTCCGTGCGACACCACCGGGGCGGTCGGCCTCCATTTCCACCGCCGGGGGCCGTGCCGCCCATACCAGGGTTCGCCCGCTGATCATGTTGATCGGCTGCTCTAGAGAGTCTTTTTCCCGAGCCCTTGCTCCGGGTTTTTCTCTCTCCTGCCAGTCATCTTGATCGGTGTTTTCTTTTTGGTTTTCAGATCTAAGATCGGTTTGCGTTGCCCGCCGCCGCCGTCGACCCCCGTGCGCCTCTACTCCAACACCAGCACGGGAATGCCACCGTCCGTGCCGGCCTTCATCATGTTGTCGGGTTCTTCTCAACCTACTTCCAGCATAGCCGCCGCACACCTAACCTAGCCACCGCCGCCGTTGTCAGGTCGCTGCCGTCGCCGCTCCTCTTCGGCGTCGCTGCTGCTGGATCACCCGAGCCACGCCGCCCATTCACCCCCTTCATCTTTGTCCAGCACCAGCTCATCGCTAGCGTCGTTGTCATCTTCCCCGACCACTTCGTCTACCCTGACTATCGTTGGAAACATCTTCCCCATGCCGATTGGTGCCACAACCGTCGTCCAGTCCTTCTTTACTGGCCCCTCCGACTCCTCGACATGGCGTACAGCTCGTGCAGGTCCCTCGTCTACGCATACTCAGCGCTGGCAACACCGACGCGTGCCTTCGTCTACGACGTGTCCCCGGGTTTGGCAAACCCGGCACGATGCCTCGTCAACACCGTCTTCTTCCGGGCGCACCACTACTTCGACACCACTAAGCCCATGACTAACTCGGAGCCTCCTTGCACTCGCGGCTCCATGGTGACTTCCTCGACACCGGCCACCCCGACTCGACATCAACCACGACATTCTTCGCACAGCTACCTCGACCACGGCTACACCACCCACGACTCGGCTACCTCAATAATGGCACAAAGGGATATCACCTCTCTTGAGAAACTCGTCGGCTTCCTCTACATTCAAGGCGTCCGCGACGCGACACCATCCACGACGATCCCGCTACGACTGTGGGGTATGTCAGCCCGTCGGCTGCTATTCTCCCCAGTCTGACCATCCGCGACGCTCTTGTTGTTTGCAACGCTACCACTATGACTGCAGGGGGATGTTAGAGATATATTTGGTAGTAGAGATTGTCCTGGATTAGATAGAATTATTTCCACCTTATCTCTAGGAGGAGTCTTGCCCTCCAAGTCTTGTACTCAATATATACTCGTCCTCGGGGCTCAATAATACATCCATCACATTACGCCAATTATCCCTCTCTATCCCTCTAACACAATGGTTCTCATTCTGCCCAATGAAGTAAAACAACATTGCCAAATTATCCCAACGAGAGCTTTCGACTATCCGCACGAGAAAGTTTGATTATGCTGTACTCCTTCCGGTCCTTTTTACTCGACATATAAGATTTCTCTGAAGTCAAACTTCATAGAGATTGACCAACTTTATATAAAAAAAATATCAACATTCACAATACGAAATGAATATCATTATATGTGTCATGAATTTAATTTCTATATTGTATCACTTTAATATTATAGACGTTGCTATTTTTACATATAAATATGGTCAAACTTTATGAAGTTCAACTTCAGACAAATCATATATGTTGATTAAAAAGTGCCGGAGGGAGTACCATGTTTTTGTGTGTATGATCCATTTTAGTCGTTCTTGCTTGAACAAAAGAGGAACTCGTGATACATGTACCATGCGTAGATGGTGGTCATCTTGTTATGGAAATTAGGACAAAATACAAGGTGAGAATCTCAAAAGGTGAATACTTGAGATATTAGGGTGGATAAAGTGGTCGGTGAACTAGACAGATTGAACGTTAGAGTTAGAGCATCTCCAAGAGCTGCCCTATTATAGGGCAATCGTTCCTTTTTATGCTTTTGGAGGCAAGAAAACGTCTCCAAGTCCTACCCAAAAATAAAAATGGAGTAAAAAAATTGGGCTGCCCAAAAACAGGGCATAGATGATGCATATTTTGGGCACGGAGTCTGCTGCTAAAAACGAAAAATGGCTACACGGGAGAGGCCAACTGCCTCCTTCCCTTCTCGATGCCCTGACCGCCCGACCCCTTTCCAATGCGCAGCCTCCACGGGGAACCACACGGTTGCGCCGCCGGAGGGAGAGATCCGGCACATCCACGCACCGCCTCTCCTTTCCCTCCCCCACCTCCAAGTGTCGCCTCTCTCTACTTCCCTCTCCTCTGCCGTCGTTGAAGCTCACGCACAGAGCTCTACCATGGCCACGGGTCACTTCCACTGCGACCAACGACCTCTCCAAGCCTGTGGCCTTGCCCTACAACCTCACCTTGCCGTGGTCGTCCTAACTGCCAAGTGAAACAAACCGAGGAGGCATGGTGGTGATGAGCACGCTCTGTTTGTCTGGTTTGGTCGTCGACGCGTCTGGTTTGGTCTGGCTCGGATTCGATGCCTTCGCCGCTCCCTGGACGCTTTCATGCTCTGGAAATCGGCAGCGACGTGCTTCGTGGCCTCGCACCCGAGCGTCACAGTACCTCTCCGACAAAACATAAGTGTGCCTTAGTGGCCCTGCTGCGTATTGCGCGCGCTAGCTTGACCAGAGCGGCGGTGAATGGGCAATGCACAATGAGGTTGAGCACGAGCCCTGGTCAAAAGCAGGAGGAGAGTCTTGCGGGAGTGCACACGTCCAGTAGCCTAAGGGTGAGGAGACATGCGGAAGCGCACGTGTCTAGCGGCCTATGGGAGCGGAGTCGTGCGGGAGCGATACCGTCCGGAGCTTGAAACAAAGGAAGGCCGGCGACCCATGGATATTGTGGACAACACATCCCGTGTGGCTTGAGTGCAGCGTTTCGATTCCCAGGCTCATATGCACCCGGTCAAAAAAATCATTTTTTGCATGGTAGAAATTTTATTGCGTGAGGTCTGTTCCAATTTTCAGATCATTTGGACATCTGAGTAGCTCTCAGCAAAAGAGACAAATCAGGTCAAAACGGTGCATGAACAGTAAACTTTTTTACAGACCCAGAATTTATGTTTTTTGCCGAGAGTTGCTTAGATGTCCAAATGATTTCAAAATTGAAGCAGACCTCACGCATTAAATTATGTACCATGCAAAAAAAATCAATTTTTTAAAAAAATTCTTTTATTTCTTTTGATTTTTTTCTTCAGTACGGGTGCAGATGAGTGTGGGCTCAAAACTGGATTGTCGGTGTGGCTTCTGTTTTTTGGGCGGATGTTGGAGCTGTGGTGCCATATTTTATGGCAGCTGTTGGAGGCACCATTTTTTCATACAAAAGAAAACTCTTTTCGCGCCCTAAATTTACTTCAACAGCTTTTGATGCCTTTAGGGCAGCTGTTGGACATGCTTTGACTCAATGAAAGCTACTATCTTCGTCCGGGTTTAAAGGGCCCTTTGGCCAACCTGCCGTGTCCGGATTTACTAAGCCGATGCATGTGCGTGCAAGCTAGAAAAAGATACAGGCTGCCGCATCCAACACAATAAGCATCGCGCAAGGAGCTACAGTTCAATACTGGGGTGAAAGAAAATAAAAATCTCGGTAAAACATGTAAACCTAGCCACCGGCACACACTTCTTCCCCACTCTACCATTCCTCTCCCCCTCGCCTCCTCCTCTCCCTGCTGCCGGCTCCGCCGCTTCCCCTGCGCCTTCTCCTCCCCGTTCCTCTCCTCACCCTGCCTGGGTTACCGCTACCTCCGTTGCCCCATCCCAGCTTCTCTTTCGTGATGCTCGTCGTCGGGCACACCGCCCTCATCTCCACTCTCTCTTGTCCGCTAGGGATGGAGGGGCAGCCGCAATCCACCTTGAGGTAGAGGGGTAGGAAGAAGGACGATGGACGTTCAACTCGGGAGGGCAAGTCATGGGTGACGGCGATGTGGACGCAAAGTTTTAGTAGCGGCGGATCCTGAGATTGTGGGAGGCAAGATGATTGGAATCGGAGGTTGCGAGATCCATCAGGAGCCTGAGGCGGCTAGCCGGCGTGCTGCGGTGAGGTGGGCGATGTGACAGAAGACGGCGTGGCGGATGTGGTGGATGAGAAGCCAGGGTTGAGGTCTTCCACTATGGATCTTCTCCGCGTCGTGCTCCAAGCTGCTTATTCATGTCCTTGCTTAGTTACTTACATATACGAAACTGAATATTAAGAGGAGAAATGAACTTAATTTCTTGTTAGCAGGTGTGACCTACGACCCGCTATGGCAAGCACAATGATATGCAATAGTGTTGCAGCGCGCATGATCAGGAGCACGACTGCATGAGGGTGCAGTAAGGTGTTTGCGTACCATCACGAGGAGCGGGAACGCCAAACAGTCGGCGTTCTGAGTAATATCCTCGTTCCAGGTCTTGTATATACGCAACGCAACTACGTTTGGTGTTCCTGTAGGTGGCTGTGTAGCTGGATGTTCAGCATGTGCTTGTTGGCGACTTGCAGCCTAGAGTTTCAGTTGTAATTGGAGCACAGGATTGTACAGATTGGTAATTTCGTTGGTTAGTTAAAAAATGGACCTTTATCATCAAGAAAAATGACATGACCTGTACTTGATGATGTTGTTCTGCTCATGTGACAATCTGAGAGGTTATTTAATGATGTTGTTCTTCTTATGTGACAATCTGAGAGCTTATTTTAGCTTCTCTACTTGTCAATAGGAGGTGGTGCAGTGGAAGAATACGGTTTGGGCAATTCTGGCGAGATGTGGCTCGAGCGGATGTCGTTGATGCGACAATGAGAAGATCCTTTGGGTGAGCTCTCTCCCTCTCATTTTACCTCTCATTCTCATGTTTCTCTGTTCTAAAGGGAGGTTCATTGGTCCTTTTCCAGGTTTGTGTTATTAATATGTCTCGTTTAAATGGCAAAAGGTGCATGGGACTTTCTGTGGAAATGTCACTCAAGGAGGGTTAGACATAGCTCAAGAGTTGAGTGATATCCTCATGGCCGACAAGGCACTGGTAGAAAAAGGGCCTATTGTCCCGGTTCGTAAGGGCCTTTTGTCCCGGTTCAGGAACCGGGACTAAAGGGTCGGTACTAATGCCCTGTCCCTTTAGTCCCGGTTCAATCCAGAACCAGGACAGATGGGCCTCCACGTGGCCTGTGCGCGGAGCCCGGGCAGGAGACCCTTTGGTCCCGGTTGGTGGCACCAACCGGGACCAATAGGCATCCACGCGTCAGCATTTCTGTGGCTGGGTTTTTTGTTTTTTTTAAAGGGGAGGGTTGGGGGGTTAATTTAGGTGTTTCATATATTGTGTTAGCTAGCTATAATTAATAGAGAGAAGTGTCCTCTCTTATGTCCGTGCTTGGTCGACGCTACGTACTATACATACATATAGAGAGGACTAGACACGCTAGCTAGCTAGTAAGCAAACGAAGGAAACAGAAGATCGTCATGAACATATATGCATACAGAGAGAAGTGATATCGACCACCTATCCTTCTCCGAGAGATTGGTCGAACAACAAGTTCTCGTATATCTATCCGACACTACCGGCTACATATATACAATAATTATCTCTTACAAATATAATCATACGGACTCAGAGTCCACATAGTATTCTCCGTCTTCAGGGATCACGTGGTCAAGAAAGAATGCCGCCAATTCCTCTTGAATTGCTCGCATGCGAGCTGGTGCTAGGAGTTCATCCCGCTTCCGAAACATCTAATTTAAAGAAGGGGGTCAATACATACACACACACACACACACACACACATATATATATATATATATATATATATATATATATATATATATATGAATGAATGAAACTCAACACAAATGATGGTAATATAATAAAATTGTGAATGCTGTTATTTACGTACTTCATATTGTTCGTCAGTGTAGCTCCGCTCATAGGTCGTGTGGCGGATGGACTCGCAAACGTAGTATCCACAGAAATCATTCCCTTATTCCTGCCATAACCACTTTACAAGAAATAGAGGTCAATCAAGCTGATAAGCAAGAATGCCAAATTGTATTGATGAAACTAGCGCTTGAATGACAAGTAGATGCGCGGAACATGCTACTATAGTACTTACTTTCGGGTGTCTAAATTGCAGCTCCTTCGGCAGTCCTAGAGCTTTTCTGGTGAATTTTCTCCAAACCCTGCCGGATAAAGAAAACAATTACTTGATATATCAGGAAATGAACAAAGTTGCTGATATGATGGATAATAATCGATTTAACTTACTTCTCGAGTATTTGAGTCATGTCTGCATAGTCCTGGGGATCTTTTCGTCTTGAGTCTAAGACGGTTACTAGTCCCTGCTCAAACTTAATCTCTAGGAGAATATAGTGGAAACTGCACACGCATGCATAACTCATCAATTACATTACTATAACCTTGACTAATATATAAGGGAAACCGAATACGCACAATACAGTAACGCTCACTTGAAGTTGTAAGGAAAGAGTATTATATCTTTATTTTTTCATTTATTACCAACGATCATAGCAAATTGGCCTCGGTAGCTGCGGCATGAAATTTAACCTGAGTTGCATCTATGAGATATGTGTTAATGAACCCAATGTCACCGACTTGTCTTTTCTTCAATTCGGCGATCTTCAATCTGCATAATATAGTGAGGATGATTATAAATACATGCAATGAAAGAGCTGAGCTATATAGAGAGACTTAATGACAGAAGTAGTACTACTTACAGACAGTAGCAGGCGACCGTTGTTTTATCAAGGTCCAATTGATTGAAAAACTGATAGAACTCGTCAAATGGAATAGGCAACAGTTCAATTCCAACGAGGTCATGCTCCTTCTTAACTTTCACATACAAAGTACTCCTCCCCCCAGAGTCTCTGCAGATTTTTAAGTACCAATCATGCAATCTTCGCATCATCGTTGATAGAGATCTTTCATCTTTGACGAGAGGCTTCCCGTACTCGTATCTTTGTATCTGCACCTCCATGGGTTCATAATGTACATCGTCGGGAAGGTAATCTGCAAGATTGCTATAACCGGGCACCATCCTCGGATCATTAGTGACGTTGTGGCTAGGCACCTTGAGCGGGGGGCACGATTGCTTCGCTTGTTCGCCGAGCTGGGAAATTTGTTTCCCAGCTCGTCGTTCTTTCAGCCTTTGATCACTGACAGTACTTCCCGACCGTTCCGCTTCGGCAAATTCCTTTCCAATAATGCACTCATAGTTTCCTTTCAGCGGAGACTTGGGTGGTTTTGTCAGGGCAGCCAGAGTGCGCTTCGCTTTCACCGGATCTACCTTCTCCTCCGGAAGTGGATGTCTCTTTGCTTTCAACCCTTGAAACCAGTCATCCACTTCGGTTCGTGCGATCTCGGCTTTCTCCTCCGGGGTCCTCTTGTATGATAACTTCTCTGGAGTCTTCAAAGAAGGACCGAATCTGTATGTCCTCCCGCCTCTGGTTGTACTGCTAGATGCCGACCGAGCAAACGGAGCGGTTGTCTTTTTTACTTGCTTACGAGGCGGAGGAGAAGGACTACGATGCGCCGGAGCAGCCGGAGCGGCGGCAGGTCTCTTCCGCCCTTGCTGACGAGGCGGAGAAGGAGGAGGCTGGCTGCTCGGGCGTGTCGGTGCAGGCGGAGAAGGAGGCGGAGTGCCGCCACGCGCTGGAGAAGGAGCCAGTCGAGTGCCCTGATCGTCACTCGCCGTAGGAGGAGGCGGTGGAGGAGGCGGAGTGCCCTGACTCGCCGGAGGAGGAGGCAGTGGAGGAGGCGGAGTGGCCTGACTTGCCGGAGGAGGAGAAGGAGGCGGAGGCGTCCAGTTCGGAAGGTTGATGAGTTCCTTCCACCATAGGCATGGAGTCTTCAGACCATACCCCAGCCTAGTCTCCCCTTCACCAGTAGGGTGGTCAAGCTGGAGGTCCTCAAATCCCTCCATTATTTCATCCACCATCACCCTAGCATATCCTTCTGGAATCGGCCGGCAGTGAAAAGTTGCGCCGGGTTCAGTAGGATAAACAGAGCCAACAGCCGCCTTGACCTTCAAATTCATCCATTGCGTCATAAGGTGGCAATTTTGAGACTCCGTGGTAGCATCCACGGGATAGCTGGCAGGAGCCGTCAAGGCATGCTCCGGCTGAAGCAGCTCGGTGGAAGCCATGCTGCTTCTCCGCTGAGATGGCGGGGTAGCTTCGGGGGAAGCTTCGGCAGTACATTTGCTGCGATTTGCTTCATGTTCCTCTATCGCTTGTACCCTTGCTTGCAGCGCCTGCATTTGGGTCTGCTGCACTTTTTTCCTCCTCTCATGGGATTTGTAACCGCCAGCGTCCGGAAACCCAACCTTCCACGGAATGGAGCCTGGCGTGCCTCGTGTCCGTCCAGGGTGCTCAGGATTCCCGAGGGCCATTGTGAGCTCGTCGTTCTCTCTGTCTAGAAAGAACGTCCCTTGCTGCGTTGCTTCGATATACTGCTGAAGCTTCCTGACTGGTATGTCCAGTTGATCATTCGTCCAAATGCACTTCCCTGTTAGAGGGTCCAAGGTTCCGCCAGCCCCGAAGAACCAAGTCCGGCAACGGTCTGACCAGTTAATTGTCTCTGATTCGATCCCTTTATCAATCAGATCATTCTCAGTCTTGGCCCACTTAGGCCGGGCTACGAGGTAGCCACCTGACCCCGTGCGATGGTGATGCTTCTTCTTCGCAGCATTTTGCTTGTTTCTCGCCGACATCTTCTTACTCTTTTCCGATGTCTTGTGGGCCACAAATGCGGGCCAGTGATCTCTGATCTTCTCATATCTGCCCTTGAATTCTGGTGTCTCATTATTTTCGACAAACTTATTCAGCTCTTTCTTCCACCTCCTGAATAGTTCTGCCATCCTCTTAAGAGCAAAAGACTTGATTAATTGCTCTTTAACTGGGTTCTCTGGATTATCCTCTGGCGGTAGGGTGAAATTTGACTTCAGCTCAGTCCAAAGATCATTTTTCTGCATATCATTGACATAAGACACCTCAGGGTCTTCTGTAGCCGGCTTAAACCATTGCTGGATGCTGATCGGGATCTTGTCCCTAACCAGAACCCCGCACTGAGCAACAAATGCGTTCTTTGTTCGGATGGGTTCAATCGGTTGGCCGTCGGGCGCGATTGCTATGATCTCAAACCTTTCATCCGAGCTCAACTTTTTCTTCGGGCCTCGTCTCTTTACCGAAGTTGTGCTCGATCCGGAGGGCTAGAAAAAAGAACAAAGACTTAATTAATATGTGTACATACCAAAACAATGAATGCATTAATTAGCTAGTCAGCACAGGCTTAACTAATATATACCTGGCCGGACTCGGTTCGGTCACCGGAGCCATCATCACGGTCTCCTTCTTGCACCGGCATTGGGTCACCGGAGCCGTCCTTATGTTCTTCTTCTTGCACTGTCATTAGGTCACCGTAGCCAGCTTCTTCACCCTCTCCTTCCAGACCATCGGTGTCGTTGAGAAACAACGAGACGGCATCACTTACTTCTGCGATTATGTCCTTCAACAACGCTTCTTTTGCTTCGTCTCGGATGGTGTCCATAGTTTCTACAAATATTTACAACATGGCAATTATTATTCAAACATGACAGATGAATATATTAGTGGCAAACGTAGAACTAGCTACCTAATCATAGTAAGGAATCATATATATTAATTAGTGGCCTCGACACTGCTTCTCTAGGGTTTGGGGTGGCCTCGACAATGCTTCAAGGGTTTGGGGTGGCCTCGAGAACGCTTCAAGGAGGGGGTAATATCGACCCCCCACGTGTTGAAGCTATCGGGAGGGGGTATATCGACAACGGCGACACTACATCTATGTCCCTCGACGACCCTCGTTCCCGAGTAACTCCTCTATTCTTTCTTCTCCTCTTTTTTTTTCTTCTTACTCTTCTTTTTTTATCCACTTCTTCCTCTCATGTTCAAGAGGATCGCCGAGGGGTCGGGAGGTTGCCTAGTGTCAAAGGATTCAACAAAAGCATGTCTTCATCATTAGGCGAAAGTAACAGGTGCATGATGGTACGAAGCTCTCCAAAGTTATTTTGGAACGGAGTCCTAGATAGGATAATTCGCTTTTTGGTACAAAGTTCAGCAAGAATCTTCCAAATATCGTTATTTGGAAGGCCTTTGCTGAAATTCATACAAAAAGGCAAATTATCCTATCCGGGACACCATTCCAAAATAACTTTGGAGGACTTCATCATGCCCTTTTTACTTCCGGCTAATGATGAAGCCATGGATTTCTTCAATACTTTGACACTAGGAAACCTCTCTCGAGCCCTCGGCGATCCTCGACCCCTCGAACCCTCGACGACCCTCGAACCCTCGACGACCCTCGAACCCTCGACCCCTCGGTGATCCTCTTCTTCCTCTCATGTTCGAGAGGATCGCCGACGGGTCAGGAGGTTGCCTAGTGTCAAAGGATTCAACAAAACCATGTCTTCGTCATTAGGCAAAGGTAACAGGTGCATGATGGTACGAAGCTCTCCAAAGTTATTTTGGAACGGAGTCCTAGATAGGATAATTCGCTTTTTGGTACAAAGTTCAGCAAGAACCTTCCAAATATCGTTATTTGGAAGGCCTTTGCTGAAATTCATACAAAAAGGCAAATTATCCTATCCGGGACACCATTCCAAAATAAATTTGGAGGACTTCGTCATGCCATGGTTACTTCCGGCTAATGATGAAACCATGGATTTCTTCAATACTTTGACACTAGGAAACCTCTCTCGACCCCTCGGCGATCCTTGACCCCTCGAACCCTCGACGATCCTGGAACCCTCGACCCCTCGGCGATCCTCTTCTTCCTCTCATGTTCGAGAGGATCGCCGAGGGGTCGGGAGGTTGCCTAGTGTCAAAGGATTCAACAAAACCATGTCTTCATCATTAGGCGAAAGTAACAGGTGCATGATGGTACGAAGCTCTCCAAAGTTATTTTGGAACGGAGTCCTAGATAGGATAATTCGCTTTTTGGTACAAAGTTCAGCAAGAACCTTCCAAATATCGTTATTTGGAAGGCCTTTGCTGAAATTCATACAAAAAGGCAAATTATCCTATCCGGGACACCATTCCAAAATAACTTTGGAGGACTTCGTCATGCCCTGGTTACTTCCGGCTAATGATGAAGCCATGGATTTCTTCAATACTTTGACACTAGGAAACCTCTCATATATATCCATCTATAGCCACATACATATATAAATGGAAAAAATGCTATGAACAAAAATACATATATACTTGGTAAATATTCTATGAAACATCGTTTCTCATATATATCAATGCATACATCCATGGATCATCATTGCTCATATATCCATAGTCATATATAAAAACTTTCTGCCTATGAACAAAACTTTAAAAAAACTTTGTATGAACAAAAAAACATTTTTGACATATTTAGCACATTCTAAATTTTCCTAACTCTTTTACAACTACAAAAATTACTCCAACTTCATGACAGTACCCACACTCTATTTCACCAAAAACCTTCTGATCCATAGTTTAAATTTTTTAAATTTCATTCAAATGAAATTTGAACCAGATTCAAATTCCTTGCTGAAAACCTATTCTAAACCAATCAAAAAATTCTGAAATTTTGCCATCACCTTTGTCTTGCATCAGTACCTCACCACAAAAAATATCATAAATCCGAAAAATGCCCAAAGCCATCTAACATTTGATCAAACACCCTCTATATGCACTGTTCATATCTGTAAAAAAATTAGAAATTTCAGAAAAGGTTGCTGCTGCTCCACTCCTTCTCCTCTCCTCTCCTTCTCCTCTCCTTCTGCTCTTCAATGCGTCGTGGCCGGCGGCGACCATGGAGCAGGGGCAGAGAGCAAGGGCCGCACTCGATCGGGACCATGGGAAAGGGGGGGGGCTCACTTCGAGGGGGGGCGGCGATGGCAGGAGTCCGGCGACGAGGACAGCGGGCTCGGGGCGGCACGCGGTGACGGGGACGGCAGTCTCGGGACGGCGCGCGGCCGGCGACAGGGACGAGGAGGGGTGGGCTCGGGGAGGCACGCAGCGACGGGGACGACGAGGACGGAGGGCTCGGGGATGCCGACGATGAGGACGGCGCGGGCTCGTGGAGGCGACGACGTTGGCGACGGCGGCGTAGACGGCGAGGTGGAGCAGCCTAACGGCGTCGTCGGCAGGGGAGGGGGGAACTGGCGATGCAAACTGAAAATTTTCACAAGTGTTTGTTATATAGTCCAAGCTTTAGTCCCGGTTGGTGGCACCAACCGTGACCAATGCCCCCCTTTAGTCCCGGTTGGTGCTACCAACCGGGACCAAAGGCCTCTTTTCAGCAGCCCAAAGGGCGGGAAGCGGCGGCCTTTGGTCCCGGTTGGTGGCACCAACCGGGACTAAAGGGGGGCATTGGTCACGGTTGGTGCCACGAACCGTGACCAATGCCCCCTTTAGTCCCGGTTCGTGCCACCAACCGGGACCAAAGGCCTTGTGTTGCCCCGCGCCCAAATGTTTAGTCCCACCTCGCTAGTTGAGAGGGAGCCGCACCTGTTTATAAGGTGCGGTGCGCCTTCCCTCTCGAGCTCCTCTCTAAAGCAGGCTTTCGGGCCTAACCGTGCAATGTGTGCCTGTGGGCCTACTGGGCCTCCCGCGGGCCTGAATCCTGGCCCATGGTAGGGTTTCTAGTCGTATTCAGGCCGTGGGTGCCCAGTAGGTGGCACTTTTTGTTTTTTGTTTTTTTGTTTTCTTTGTTGCTTTATTTATTTTATTTTGTTTCTACTTACAACAAAATACTTATTGTTGCTATTTTTATTTTTTTCCAGTTTTTTGGTTTTGTTTTCTGTATTATTTATTTTCTTTTGTTTTTTGCTTTATTTTTTAATTCTTTTTGCTTTTAGGTCAGCAAAATTATAAACTTTCTGTTGCTTTATTTATTTTATTTTGTTTCTACTTACAACAAAATACTTATTGTTGCTATTTTTTCCAGTTTTTTGTTTTGTTTTCTGCATTATTTATTTTCTTTTGTTTTTTGCTTTATTTTTTTATTCTTTTTGCTTTTAGTTTTAGAAAAATTATAAACTTTCTGTTAGTGCCATTAGTTTTCAAATTTGAAAACACTTTTTTAGTTTTTTTGTTTTCTTTGTTGCTTTATTTATTTTATTTTGTGATTAACTTTACTATAAAAATAGTTTTTTCCTGTTTTTTTGATTTGTTTTTTGCATTATTTATTTTCTTTTGTTTTTTGCTTTAATTTTTAATTCTGTTTGCTTTTAGGTTAGCAAAATTATAAACTTTCTGTTAGTGCCATTAGTTTTAGAAAAATTATAAACTTTCTGTTAGTGCCATTAGTTTTCAAATTTGAATAGTTAAAATTTGAATTCTTTGAAAATTGTTTGAATCACAAGTTTGTGATTAACTTACTAAAAAAATGAGAATAGATGCGCTTATAGAGAAAATTCAACCTAAATTCCTAGTAAATTTCTATGAATTTCAGAGAAATTCACTATGAATTTAGGTTAAACTTTTCTCTATTAGGGCATCTATTTTCACTTTGAGAGGAGCTCAACAAGGCAGAGAGGGAAGGGCTTATAAACCGGTGTGAGCCCCCTTCGGTTGGCGAGGTGGGACTAAACTCTGCCCGCAACGAGGACCAACCCTTTAGTCCCGGTTTGTGGCACAAACCGGGACTAATGGTCATGGGCCAGGGGCGAGGAGCAAAATTATAAACTTTCTGTTAGTGCCATTAGTTTTAGAAAGTTGAAAGTTGAAAGTTGGCATGGGCCAGGGACTAATGGTCATGGTATTACGAGGGCCGAACCATAAGACATGAAAGCATTTCAAATGAACTCTGAAAAAGTTGAAAGTTGGGATGGTATCATAATTTCACCCACATAGCATGTGCATGTACAAAACGGACAATGGTAGCATGTTCGTGTGTTACAAAGTTGGCATGGTATCATCATAATAGTTGCGGGAGAAAGTCTTCACTTTTTCTTCGCTTGTGTCATTTGCTTATTGCGCCGTAACCATGGATAATCTTCATTGTTTATCAGGATGCTTGGGTCAGCCTTGACATTGAAGGGAGGAATTTCATGAAACTTTTCATAATCTTCAGACATGTCTGTCTTGCCGTCCACTCCCAGGATGTCCCTTTTTCCTGAAAGAACTATGTGGCGCTTTGGCTCATCGTATGATGTATTCGCTTCCTTATCTTTTCTTTTTCTCGGTTTGGTAGACATGTCCTTCACATAGATAACCTGTGCCACATCATTGGCTAGGACGAACGGTTCGTCAGTGTACCCAAGATTTTTCAGATCCACTGTTGTCATTCCGTACTG
Organism: Triticum aestivum; assembly: GCF_018294505.1. Taxonomy (NCBI): domain Eukaryota; kingdom Viridiplantae; phylum Streptophyta; class Magnoliopsida; order Poales; family Poaceae; genus Triticum; species Triticum aestivum. The sequence goes on along the minus strand of NC_057806.1, from coordinate 13,258,651 downwards.
TGGGTCTACCTGTACCCCGCCGCCTAACAGATTGACCCATTTGCACTTAAACAAAGGGACCTTAAAATCAGGTCCGTAGTCAAGTTCCCATATGTCCACTATGTAACCATAATATGTGTCCTTTCCGCTCTCGGTTGCTGCATCAAAGCGGACACCGCTGTTTTGGTTGGTGCTCTTTTGATCTTGGGCGATCGTGTAAAATGTATTCCCATTTATCTCGTATCCTTTGTAAGTCAATACAGTCAAAGATGGTCCCCTGGACAACAAGTACAACTCATCACAAACAGTGTTGTCACCTCTGAGACGTGTTTCCAACCAACTGCTGAAAGTCCTGATGTGTTCACATGTAATCCAGTCGTCGCACTGCTCCGGGTGTTTGGAGCGCAGACTGTTCTTGTGTTCATCGACATACGGGGTCACCAAGGTAGAGTTCTGTAGAACTGTGTAGTTTGCTTGAGACCAAGAATATCCGTCCCTGCATATTATTGAGTCTCTTCCAAGAGTGCCTTTTCCAGTCAGTCTCCCCTCATACCGCGATTTAGGGAGACCTATCTTCTTAAGGCCAGGAATGAAGTCAACACAAAACCCGATAACATCCTCTGTTTGATGGCCCATGGAGATGCTTCCTTCTGGCCTAGCGCGGTTACGGACATATTTCTTTAGGACTCCCATGAACCTCTCAAAGGGGAACATATTGTGTAGAAATACGGGCCCCAGGATGACAATCTCGTCGACTAGATGAACTAGGACGTGCGTCATGATATTGAAGAAGGATGGTGGGAACACCAGCTCGAAACTGACAAGACATTGCGCCACATCACTCCTTAGCCTTGGTACGATTTCTGGATCGATCACCTTCTGAGAGATTGCATTGAGGAATGCACATAGCTTCACAATGGCTAATCGGACGTTTTCCGGTAGAAGCCCCCTCAATGCAACCGGAAGCAGTTGCGTCATAATCACGTGGCAGTCATGAGACTTTAGGTTCTGAAACTTTTTCTCTGGCATATTTATTATTCCCTTTATATTCGACGAGAAGCCAGTCGTGACCTTCATACTGAGCAGGCATTCAAAGAAGATTTCTTTCTCTTCTTTCGTAAGAGCGTAGCTGGCAGGACCTTTATACTGCTTCGGAGGCATGCCGTCTTTTTCGTGCAAACGTTGCAGGTCCTCCCGTGCCTCAGGTGTATCTTTTGTCTTCCCATACACGCCCAAGAAGCCTAGCAGGTTCACGCAAAGGTTCTTCGTCACGTGCATCACGTCGATTGAGGAGCGGACCTCTAGGTCTTTCCAGTAGGGTAGGTCCCAAAATATAGATTTCTTCTTCCACATGGGTGCGTGTCCCTCAGCGTCATTCGGAACAGCTAGTCCACCGGGACCCTTTCCAAAGATTACGTAGTGTAAATCATTGACCATAGCAAGCACGTGATCACCGGTGCGCATGGCGGGCTTCTTCCGGTGATCTGCCTCGCCTTTGAAATGCTTGCCTTTCTTTCGACATTGATGGTTGGTCGGAAGAAATCGACGATGGCCTAGGTACACATTCTTCCTGCATTTGTCCAGGTATATACTTTCAGTGTCATCTAAACAGTGCGTGCATGCGTGGTATCCTTTGTTTGTCTGTCCTGAAAGGTTACTGAGAGCGGGCCAATCGTTGATGGTCACGAACAGCAACGCCTTAAGGTTAAATTCCTCCTGTCTGTGCTCATCCCACGTACGTACACCGTTTCCATTCCACAGCTGTAAAAGTTCTTCAACTAATGGCCTTAGGTACACATCAATTTCGTTGCCGGGTTGCTTAGGGCCTTGGATGAGAACTGGC